>NW_028185038.1:10676709-10775540 GCF_003343005.1 Rhea americana | reverse complement strand
AAAGCAAAGTAGCCACTACAGCTGAATGTCTTTTTAAATCATATACTTGAGTTCGTCAAGAAGTTATTAGGGTTGATGCAGAAATTACTTAATTAAATTTTATGCCCTGTATAATGAAAGAGGTCAAACTAAATAATCATAATAACTGGTTTTGGCC
Organism: Rhea americana; assembly: GCF_003343005.1. Lineage (NCBI taxonomy): Eukaryota > Metazoa > Chordata > Aves > Rheiformes > Rheidae > Rhea > Rhea americana. The sequence goes on along the minus strand of NW_028185038.1, from coordinate 10,775,383 downwards.
TTCATTTACAGGTGAAATTGTGGCCAAGCGAAGCCAGGTCCTAACTCCTATTTATTTCATTGGGGAAATGGTTTCATCCAATAAACTTACGAACAAAACTTTCACTTAGTCTAGATGAAAACATAAAAAAAAAGTATTTTATAGCTTTTACTTTTAAGCTATTAGTGTTACAGAGTGTTACAAAGGGGTATTACAAAGGGTTATAAGGAGGTGGATACAACGGTATATACTTACTATGGCAATAAGAAGTTATATTCTTAGTTCCCATTTGTCCCAAAGGATTTCAAGTGTTTCACAAACTGATAAACCAAGCTGATAATTCCACTCAGTAGGTAAATGAAGCTGTCTCTTGGGTAAAGCTATTCTGTTTCTGTTAGCTTTGTGCATTGCTGTTTTTATCTTACTGATAGAGTCATGGAACAATAATAATTGGAAAATGAATTGTTGCCTGCTTTGTTTAAAAAAAAGAGAAAAAAAATCTGCTTATAAGAGACTCACAGAGGACTTTTTTTTTTCTTTTAATAACTACATAAGCCCTTAGGTGTAATGTTAAAGTTGTAGCTTTGACACTGTCCACTAAGTTAATCTCTCCACTGAGTGTGGGTAGATCAACTGGATTTATGCATCTGTGAAGAGATGCAAAAGATTTCACTATCAGTTTCTTGTCTGCCTCCATGAGAAGGTCAAAAGAAGTATAAGTATCACCTTTATTACATTGACAAAACAACTGGATGTCCCTATAGAAAGTTTAGCTACTTCACATCAGTCTTTCCTTATTCCGTTGATACCTATCAAAACTTCTAATGAAGCTGTGATGATTAGTTTTTACTTTATTATTGAACATTATGACAGTGTCTCTCTCTATATATATCAGGCTGTATATTATATGCTGAGCAGCAAGGCTTAACCCTCTTCCTGTCAATGACAAAACTTGTTGACTTCCCTGAGACTTGGGCTTAGGTCCCTGCTGTTTTTTCTCCTTGCAAGTCAATGCCTGTATTTTTAGCTCCGTCAGATAATGTGGTACAGAGTCTCCTGTAATTGGGAAACTAAAGGGGTCAGTCTGCTGTTGTGACCCCTAATTGCTTCTGTCTCAAAACATTTCAGTATTTCTAAGATGTGTAATTCTTTTCCTTTTCAGTGCACATGAAAAGGGATAATGTTAGCGTTTTGCAGTTAATTCAATTACTTTCGTCTTGTGAAAATGCTGACAGGATTTCCGACCACTGGAAGAAGTGCCCTGGCTGTTAGATGTGATTGGCAGCCCAGACATAACTTATAAATTGCAGCTGAAATTAAAGCATTTTATCTCTGCTCATATATATCCTTCATGACAAACCATTCAACAATACTTTTAAGCCATTTTTCCAGTGAATTGATTTTCAACAGCAATTAATGAGCAATTTGTTAGATAATGTTCTCAGTCATACCACAGACGAGTCAGGATCTGCTTCAGTAATGGACAGCAAGACTTTAAAGCATTTGTCATCCTAGTCATAGCTGTTGTTTTAAATGCTACAGCTCATACTTTTTTCATATTTGCACCATCTGCAATACCACTGTTGTCAGAAGACTTGGGCCTATGCATTCCATATAATTTAAAAATATGCAAAAGGAAAAGAAAAAGAGAAAAAAAAAGAAAAGAAATTCTTATTCAAAAAGAAAAGTACCCTTCTCTGGATGCTGGAGAAAAATAATTTCCCACATTAAAAAGATTATTTTATTCATTTTTCAATAATAACAATAAGAATTCGCCAATAGCATAATAGGAAAGAAGTTTGAAAAGCAGAGTATGTCAAAAGAAATTATGAAACACATAGGAGGGAAAAACAACTCCATTAAAATAGAGCTAGCCAAGATTCATATTCATAGCACCTAACTTTAAAGAAAGAGCCTCGTTAGGGTACATTTTCTCTATACTCTTTGGAAGGGTGGTTCAGGGTTTGGTGAATCTCCAAGTCAATACCTTTCCGGGTTAACTCTACAGAGGCGCAGGATCACTCTGTACCTAGCTTAGATTGAACTAACTGTTAGACAGCTAATATTAAGGGACATTTGCCTCTGTTAAGCCCCTCTCTAATGGTATTAGCAAGAGAATATAATAATAAAAAAAAAAAAAAGTACAAGAATAGAGAAGAAACCAGGAAGGCTGAAGATCTGGCCAGTCACCAGCTTGACCCCGGTACAGATTTTGTAGACACGTGCATAAACTCCATCTCAAAACCAAGAAGTGGTTTGAGCCACATGCCAGTGAATATCTAAAATTCTTAAAAAGCTATAAAAAGGAGGAAAATAAAAGGAGAGGGGAAGAAGAAAAATATTTAAAAAATATAAAGACAAATTATGTCATAAGGAACCAAAGGAACACTTATAGTATTAATGGGCAAGGATATTTCTTTTAATTCCTTTATTTTGTTTTTTATGTCTACCCTTATCAGCTAGTCTAGCAATGTTTAGTCTTCCAGTACTTCCAATCAACCAATAGTGTGGCTTTCTGAGTTGAAGATATTTTTGCACTGCTCGCTGGTTTTTGAGAACAGGACTTCAGGCTGGGGCCATCCTTAATGCTCAGGAGCAGTAGCATTTCGTGCTTTGCAGAAGTGGATTTGTCCATCGATTCATTCTCAATGAGAGAGAAATTATCAGTTTCTTAAGAAAACTAAGTCTCGTGTTGGCTTCTTGTCAATATTCTTAAGGAATATTGGAAGACTGATGAATCTCCTGAAATTAGGAAAGAAGAGATTGCTGTTGAGGTTGGGGGTTGCTGTTCCGCTGTCTTTGCATAGGAAAAGGAGTATTGGTTGGAACTACACACATTGCTGCTTCATACAGTTAACTTAGTTAATGCAGATACTGTTCAAATTCGTTCTTCTCTTTTTTCTTTTTTCCTTTTTTTTGTAATAGAACCTCAATTATTTTTAAATATGAGCTCATAAGAGATATGAGAATTAAAAATTAAGGGAAATTAAAGGAAAGAACTATGCTCATATGCAACTTTATCCTCCCTTAGTACAATGAAAATTGATAAGACATTTTTGTATTATTTTAATAAAATTCACTTTTACATTCTATATCATTTTAATTGTGGCTCTTTAATTCCTTGACTACTATAATAATTAAATATACACAATATTTTATTTTCTCATGTTAGTAAGGAGGCAAAATGTTTCATTCCTCTGAGGGAAATCTCAATAACTTAGAATCCATTTGCAGTCTGATAGGTAGTTGGTTCTTACGGCATACAGTCTGGTCTTTGTCACATATCTCTTTTTTATTTATTTATTTACTTTTAAATATCAAACAGTTGCAAGGTATGTAGTACTTTTGTCATTTTATTGCCTACAAGCCAAAAAACTAAATATTTTTTATAAACGTTTCTTTGTTATGTCTGTATTTAATTAAATTTAGAGATGTGATTTTCTTCCTTTTATTGCAATGATACTTGCATAAGCCTGCATTTTGGAGGATTTAAGTGTTGAATATTCACCATCCGTTAATAAAAGAGATTATCTCACTGCATTTCAGAGCAGGTATAAACTAATTAGAACCAATTGGCTTTCTCTCTCTCTCTCTCACTCTCAGAAAGGAACTCTTCAACTTAGGAGTAAGAAAGTCACAAATCTCTCTTCTGGCTGAACGTCTTTTTATTGGATCACTACTTAATCCATCAAATATGTTAATTATATCTTTTAATAGCTGGAATAGTTAAGACAAAAAAAAAAAGATTGATTTAATGACATGGTAGTTCTAGCACAAAGCAGATATTTTAATTTTAAGACATTACCTGAAAGGGGAGAAATTGCCTAGAGGGTAAGGAGAAAACACTATGGTATTTCAGTGACGTATTTGCTTACCGCTACTTCAGCTTACATCTGGTTACTTCTCTTTGAGCTTGCAGAGGCTTCTAAGGATTATGATATTATTTATGTTGACTAAAATAAAATCAGGTGAGGTTTGAGATTTATGAGATTTATACAGCTAAAATCATATAAATCTATCTCTATGGATATCTCTATACTGTTAATTAGTGAACTCAGCTGCCTCAGTGATACCAGCTTTGAGATGTATATAGTGATATAAAACGCTGCATGAGGCAGCCCTAAAACGACTCTTCCATCTGTAGCAAATGCATTCTGGCAGGAAGAACAGCAATATATCAATTTAAATTGTGAGGAGGAATTTATGGAGAGCATTTGTAATTACTAATCTCCTGGTTAGACCTAATAAAATTGACAAAGAGAAACTTCCACTCAAAAATTCCTTTCAAAAATAAGAGGTGGCCAGATACAATTTCTGAAGTTATTAGAAATGTATCTTCAGTAAATTTAAATTGATGAAGTGTTTGGTGCAAAATGGCAGGTACATAAAAATCTTGTAGACTAAAATGCCATTAGCCACTAACCCAATAAAGATCATCATGATATCAAAAATGAAAGCTTAATTTGGTTTAAAAAGAAATAAAATCATTTTATTTCAGAAAAATCACTTTATTTTAGAGGGAACCTGTTCAATAAAAGGAATGGTCAAAACCAATTTTTTATCTTTTCCTGTGTTATTCCTTAATTATAACCACTCTCCATCAGGAGGCCATAACATTTGAGATGAGAATGAGCGTATTACTGGGTTTGACTTTATTTTTTTCTTAAGATTCTACATGCTTTAATTGTTGTTTTCCCAAATATAATTTCATTATTTTGCACAGAAACATATGCTGCATCAGTACAGAATATATAATTTAATCTGGATCTTTCCTATTCTCCATTTTAGAGGGTCTGATCATACTGTATGTAGTCATACAGTAAGCATGTAAAATATTTTCTGCTTTTTATTTATTTATTTTCCTTTGGTAGCACCTGAGTAACATGATTTCTTTTTAAGTCTTCTGGTGTTGACGGAAAGCTACCTAACTTAAGGCTAGTATTCTGTCAGTATTCTGACAAATATTTATACCAAAGTTGCCTTTTAGATAACAAAAATTCCATCTGAAATTTCATTTGCTATTCATTTGCTATTGAAATAAAGGCTAAAATATTTGAAGTAGCAAGGCAGTATAAGATAAATAAATTACTAATTTTAAGATGCCCAAATAAGGAATAAAAGTATTCAAATGGGGGGAAAGGGGGAAAAAAAAGAAAATTAAATATGCTTGCAGTACTACCATCTATTGAAAGGAAGCGAGTCCTCCTGTTTGCTGATGTTGTATTTCCAAATCATTCCCTTCTAATTTAATGTTACTATGTGCAGATGTCGTGGCCAGTGAGTAACTGTCGATTCAAGAAGATCACAGCAATCACAATTCACAACCTCTTCCCAAAGTACAAATTTAGAAAACTGAGGCAAAAATTTTGTTGTAGGAAAGACAATTGCAGGTGCCAAAGATCTGTCTTCCTACGTAGCTGAGTCAGGAAATAAGACAGAATAAAACCTATTTCGATCCGTTCTGGAAGGGTTGTTTAGACTTCAGAGCAGGTGCAACTGGAGACACGGGTGGGGTGTTTGGCAGCTCCCTTTTGGCCTGCGTCCCCAGGCTTCCTTCCGCGCAGGAAGGATGGGCTTCCAGGTCTTGTCCTCCTGTGAGGCTGGAGCACGGCTAGGGCACGCACCCAAGACTGGGAGCGGAGAAGTACTCCTGCATCCTGCGTTTTAGACACAGTCGTCGTAACTAGCTATGGGCAACTGGGTGGGGAAGGACAGAAAAGTGTGGAAAGCAAAAAGAGTATTTTGCTGATTGATTCGGTATGAAAATATTAAAAATTATTTTATCATCAGAGATACAAATCAAATCACAGTCTAGAAAGAAGAAGGCAAAGGAGGATGGAGCATTACTCCGAGTTTTTATTTTTACTTTTTCCTCTGGGCTGTTCCTGAGTAAAACAGTTACACAGTGTCTTTTATACTACATCATATATATGTGTAAAGGCTATATCTAGCTGATATGATAGTTATGTTCACTAATATATTCTTAATCCAGATATTGTGTCATGGGAATTTGAAAATACCTTCTGAAGAAGCCCATCTACAGTAGCCTTTCAAATATACCCTTGAAAGATTATCCTGTAGTCTGGCTATAGGAGTGCTAAGAATTAGTGACCTTTCAGCTCAGCTTCAACCAGAAGACTGTCTGTATATCATTCACTTGGAGGAAAAAAAAATCTGAAGACTAAAAGTGCAAACATTAAATTTTACCTCCTAAAGCTATGTTCTAGTTCTAACACACTGATATTTATTATTTTTTTCAGTCCCACGTTTTCTGACCTTTTGATCTACTGATAAGCTGTCAAATCTAAGCTAACTTTCAGGAAAACTTGAAAGTAAAATATTATTCTTAGACACAGAGATTGTGCCAAATAATTTATCCCTTAACAGAAAGGGATCCAGAAGCTTTGCTCTAAATGATCCACAGGAGGTAGTACTGCAGCTCAGCTGTGCATGAGGAACAGATAGTGGAGATGTAGGTAAGACTTGAAATTTATCTAAACCTAACTGCATAGTTCTGTTAATCTGAAATGCTTCAGATGCTTTACAGCTTTTTTAAATATAGGGTTTGATAATGTAAGTAATTGAAGAAGACTATAGGGGGGAAAAAAAAAGAACACCTATGCCTTATGTTAACAGACAGTCCCCAAGAAAAGAAATAAAAAGAAATATAGCCTGTGTACCAAGATCACAATGGTTCTATAAATGGCTGACTCTGAAATCCAAAGATATTAAAGACAGGCAGATAAGCGCTCTTAGAAAAAGATTTTAAAAGTCAATTTTTAAGAGGTATGGAATTGCAAATGAATAGGATGGCTGGGAGTAATGAAATTATCATATCGGCAATATACTTGCAAATAGGACTGCCAGATTCTCGTGCTGGCTGTGATGCCAGCACGTACAGCCTGTCATATGGGCTTCCTTTATAACCAGCAAAGAGAAATAAGCACTTCTAGAGTGCAATTCATTTAGCAATGTTGGACATATATACTAGGATGAGGTGAACATCTGGCTACCTAGAACAACTCATTTCTCTGCGCTAGAGGATTTGCATAGCTAGATCGTATGTAGACATCTATATATCAGACTTCTGAAGCTGGATGAAATGAGTCTCACCTTTAATGTCAGATTTTGTAAGGTTTTAGGTATATGTCTGCATCTTCAGGCACCAAAAAATCTTGCTAAGCTTAATCTTTTTCCAGTTTGTAATGTGAGGACAGTGTCATTAATCTGTCCTTTAACAGGGGCCTTGAGATCTTATCAGAGGAGTGCTATGAACAAAGGTATTCTATTAATGCAAAAGTGACGTGAAGTCAAGCATCCTGACTTCCCTGGCTGTGCTCATATTTGTGAACGCCTGCCACCCTGGAGGCTTTAACAGCAGGTGTAGCAGTTTTTAACACACTTGACTGAAAACAATTAAAATTGGAAGTTAACAAAAAATTGAGTTAATGGTGCAATTTCTGACTTCAATTTCTGTAACACTTAATAAAGTTTTGAAAAATATTTTAGTGGCAATTAATAGAAATAATGGGGTATTCGTAATTTTCTTTGACTCAGAAGCAGAATAATTTTGACCACTTTGATTGTCATGTATATTAGAAAGGTAAGAATAACAGTTTACTTTTTAAATTAAGAAAATAGGGTTGAGTGGCTTCATTAGTACAATTCATGAAGCATGCAGTTATTTGCATAGCAGGTAAATGGTAATTGGCAAACTGCTTAGATAATCTGGAGCTCAGATATTTGGAGCTTTCTAGTGGACCCAGAGTTTGCAGTGAAGACTGAATGGCAGAGGGACTGAATTATTCTTGCAGCTATGTGGGTGGTTCTCTTCAGTTCAGAGCTAAGACAAATATCTAGCAAAGGCAGGAAAATATTTACTGCCGCTACCCACTACCCATACTGCCACTAAACATAATGTACTAGTACTGAGACTGAAAATAACTTTTCTGCCTCAAAGACTAACAAAGTAGTGCACTCTCCACTAATAATGCAATATGTTTGTAGATAAAAAAAACATAAAAGCAACATTTCTTGTGACATCGTAACTGCATCAGGGTCACTGCGTTCGGTAGTAGGCATCAGACCCTGTGTTCGTCTTATCTGCATTCAGGTACCTATCATGCCTGTCATTAAGATCTTGGGTCTTACTAAGCTACCTATGCAGTCAGTGGAGAAGGATGGGCCAGTCCGGAAGGCAGGTCCGATCTTAAGCAGGCTGAAAAACACTTTGGAGGTGTGTATTTCTCTCCATTAACTGTTTGGGTAATTTAGTCAATGGATATGTATTAGGTGCCTCAGATAAGTTCTTACTCGAGGTGGAATGAGTCTGAGTCTACGTGATTCAGAAAGTTATTGAGAAGGGTGCAAAGGAAATGATAAAAACAACTAGGATATGGATGGTGTCATTGGTTTTCCCTATTCAAGGTTTTGAAGAGAAATTGTCAGAAAAAAAGTGTGAGTTTTCTTTCCCTCCATCTGAGGAGAAGATTCTGAAATTCAATCCAAGATTAATGCTGAGGATGATGACCTTCAGTTAGTAAATTGTTTAATTCCATGTTTAATTTTAAGCATTTGAGTTATCCTATTAACTTTCTCAGTTGCTGAGTTTTATCATTAAACAGCTAGTCTTCTGTTTTAGGAGATTATGAGTAAAATATGTATAGCTTCTAATGCATAAGAACAACATAGTTCAACTGCATATTCTGCCTGTCTTCATTGTCTTCTCTCCTGATCACAAAAGAAATCAGAATGGGCATAGCAAGTCAAACAATGATGGCAGATGACTGTTCAGCCATTCGTGTTGTTTCTTCTTATTTTTAGAACAAGATCCAGTCTGTCTAAATCATACCTAAGTTGGGGCTTACCTAAAACTCATCTAAGTTGCAAATAATAAACCAATGATTGATTGATTTACACAGTCATCAGGGATAGTCTCTGGATCCTAGGCGTTGAAACCTGAGACCTGTGTGCAGTCTTAAAAAGCAAAACCTGTCTGAGGAAGCAGTAACCAGAACCTTGGAGACTTCCCTCAAAGACAGTGAATGAATCACTAGGCGAGGATCAGCTGCTTCTTACTTCTTTATGTGTCTGGCTGCACAAGACCTCTTTCTCTTCACTGACTCAGAAAGCTTTGTAAACCCCTTGGATTTCATCCTGTCTCCTAAATGAAGCTCACGTTAATTCCACTGAAGTCTCCTAATCAAAGGTTAGTGATAGATAAGTACATCTGAATCAAGATAAGGAAAAATGGGAGGTGATTTTTAGGATTTGCTTTAAGGTATGTGACCTGATTTTTTATATAGATACATATTCTTTTTTTTTTTTTTTTTTTTTTTTTTGATTTAAAGAACATTTCTGATGAAGACCACTGCTAAAGCTTCCATATCTTGTGTGCTAGAACATCAAGCTAGCTGTTGCTGTTGCTGACATTTAAGGACTTTAGGACTTTGTGGTCTTCATTTTAAAGCATGAGTATATATTTATATATTTACACCCTTGAACTACATCATCAAAGTCATCTTTGTAAGCTACAATTTTTAGTAAAAATAAATTAAAATTGTTCTGCATGCTACTGAAATAACAAACTGGGGCAATCCATCTGGAATTCATTTTACTTTATATTACGGGCTTTGTGTCACTGCTGTCCAATTTGACATCGAAAAGCACAAAAAATAACATTGACATAAGGATATAGTTATGTTTATACTTACAGAAGCAGATTTTTTTCTGTTCTTTTCAAAGTAGTATCCTTAGAATTGGCACTCTCAACTGGCTTTCAGAAAAAAAAAAATATATATATATATATATACTGTAGCAAGCATACTAAAGTGCGGTAGCAAAAGCCTATGAAATGAAAAAGCTGTCAGTTCAGCTAGTGTTCTTAGTCAAGTGCTTCCATTGAACCCAATAGGAGGCTGAAAGACTGGAACTAGGAGATTAAGGCTTTATGATGTTAAGATTTACTTAGAGGAAAAGAAAGGTTGAAAATATAAAGTATGTCTGTTGGCTGCATCAGTGCTTTTTCTCTTAGGGTCCATTAAGCTATGTCCATTAAAGTCACTAGAGTATTTATTCTATTTTTTCCCCCAATATGCCTAATATATCTCCTTCAAAGAAAAGAAAAACATTTTTTTCTGAAGCCACGTTTGACATGCTTACAGAATACACTTTTTTTTTTTTTTTTTTTTTTTTTTTTTTTTAATATCTAAAACTCTTAACCTCCACAGTGGCTCCAGCATCAAGATCTCTAGGTGACTAAAAGAATGAGCAAAAAGGAGAAGGCACTTAGATCACTGTTCAGTGAGGATTTGACAGAAATTAGGCATGGTCTAAGAATAAGGCAAATCTAAATGAATATTTGCTTTCAATAAAAATATTAATATAGAATATGTGAATGGCAGATGATTAGTAAGAATGGATATATAGAGGAGAAAATTCACCATCTGAGTTAGAAAAAAGTCTTAAGGAGCCTGATGTTCTTAAGTCAAAAAGATAAAGTATTTTTCAATCCAAATGCTGAAACAGTTGTAAAATTAATTTTCAAACTCAAAAGTAAGATTTCAAAAAGGTCCAATATAGAGATTAATATTTGGATGGAATTTAGCAAATATAATTTACCAATCTTTAGTAAAGATTTTGATGTGATCAGATATTCAGGGTGAAGTTCTTTTCACAGAACTCTAGGCTTGTCCAGCTGTGTAAAAGCATGACTCCCATTTTATTCGAGACAGAAATATAGATGTCTCATTTCATTCTAAATATGCCTGTGTACATATACAGGTATGTATGGTTGTGTATATAGAAGTGAATTGCTCTTCACATGTGCTGTGTCTTCCTGTTGACTATTGGGAACCTGAAAGACTGCCTTGGGCAAGATGCCCACATTGTATTTTGCTAAATTTAGACCAAGTGATTTTCAGAACTTAAAGGAAAAAAAAAATCCTTAAAATTTGAAATTAAATTGACCCTGAGATGACACTGAAGATAACTTCATCAAGCATAAATGCACTCACTTGTACTAACTTATTGTTCTTTGATATATGATTCATTTCTTTAGACAGATGAAACGTAGTAGAGCAAAAGTGTCTAGACTTCAGTAAAATATTTAATATGGTGCTACGAGATGCTATTACTCTGTTAAAGAGTTAGGGTTAGGGAGATACTAGTACACACCTTATAAAATAAAAAAAGGAAGGAGAGTTACTGGGCTGAAAGAAAGGCTTTTTTTTGGGAATTTTAGAATGGTTATTCATGGAACACGTTATTTAATAGGCTCGTTTATGGACTTGGTGTGAAAACAAAAATGGTGCTAATGAAATCTATATATAATGCAAAAAATAGATGACCTGAAGAAAAAAAGTGTTAAACTGAGATAAATTGATAGAAGATATAATATTACAGAGTGATGGGTTGTGAACAGAAAGGTCAGTAACAACAAATTCTGTCAAAAGCTGCAGGTAGGAGTTTGGGGACCTACAGGGAAGGAGAAAACAGGGGCTTAAGGCTTGATCCCAGAGTGATTATTAACTATCCAATGGAGCTGCCCATGAAAAGACAAATGTTATTCTAAATTTATTAAACAAAGTGTTTCCAGTGCAATTGAGGAATACTTGCAGGAGTGTGGGTAAGATGCTGGATGGGACAGCCCGTGACCTCAGACACCATCCCGCTTCAGACAAGCTTCGTTATTACTTCGTGGGGCTGAGCCCATGGCCTGAGACTTCAAGGGAGAAGATAAAAGCTGTGTAACACTGTAAGACCTCTCGAGCTTCCTGCTCCTGGTACCAGAACCCGTGGCAGAGGTCGACAAATGCATGATGTCCCTGTCGTGACTGAGGAGCCGGAGTTCCTGGAGGAAATATCCGCTTCCTTTTTATCAGGATAAAAGCTGAAGCAGCGTGATCTGAAAGAGGGATCAGGCAGGTAGTGCCGATGGCTTCAGGAAGGCTGTACAAGTGCGTGGCAGCGCGTGCTTTCCTTTGGCATCCGTGCAGATCATCTCCTGCTCATCGAAGCTCATGCTGCAGAAAATCTTCGTTTGAGGGTAGTTTTTCCCTCATAGAAAGGGAGTGGAGAAGGGTTTCAAAACTGCAAATAGAGAAATATGACATCAGCTAAAAGCCATAAGCTGTAAAAGAAAATTAACTTCAAGGTTAATTTTGTGTTTTTAGTACAAAAATTATCCAAGAATAAGGCAAGAAGAAAAGTGAAACAGGAAATATGTTCTATTACGACAGTGTTTTTCCTAAATAGACTCTCAGAGTTTTCCACAAGATATTTATTCTGATATGATATATATTCATGAAAACAATAGTCCATTTATACATTTATCTAGGCCATGTGTTGTATTTTACTGTGCGCTAATGGTCTTTGGTTTCTGGAGAGAATTTCCCTCTATACTTTATCTGGACTTAAGTGTAAGAGATGTCATAACATACACTTTCATAAACATCTACAATTTTCTCTTCTAATTTATAGAATCATATAAATAGATTCACAAGCAGAAATATTACTGTAAAGAAATATGTATAGCACTTTTTGATCAATATTTCTTTTTTTTCTTTCTTTCTTTCCTTTCACACTTGGATAAAGGTTACAAAGTATAATACAATGAAAGGTACGTGAAGATGACAAAAAGTAACAAATTTCTATAGAATCATTAGTGTTCTTAGTATTGTATTTTTGTGATGAATTCAACTAAAAATTTTTTCCTTGGAATATAGTTTTCAAAAATATTAAAATGAGAAAAATACCAAATTAAGATCCCTAGAATATTTGCACATCCCTAAGAAGTAAAGTCATCTTTCAACATTCTAAAAAACTTCAGTTACAAGAAGATGAGATATTGAAACATGTGCAGACATTTTCATTTGTAAAACTATACTCATTAGTTTTATAAAGGTCTAATCCAAGAATGAGTCTAAGTGCAATGTGGAAAAGTAGGATTTTTTAAATTCTGCATTTATAAATAAGTAAATGTTACATTAACATTTCTCATCCATAAGAAAATCTATACTTATCTCCTACAGTGAAAAGATTGAAAAAGATTAAAAAAAAAAAAAAAAAAAAAAAAAAAAAAAAAAAAAAAAAACTTGGATATATGCTAATACCCTTAGAAGCAAGCTTCTTATTAACACACACACACAAACACACACACAAACACAAAAAGGCCCAGAGGTCAGTGCAGGAGAGTTTCTACATCACAAGTAGTCATATTTCTCAAAGGAATTTAGATGTCTAAGAATGGATCAAAGTGATTTTTTCAAAAACATCTAGCCAGACTGGGAGCGATCAGACTTAGTCGCCTGGTGGGTGTGAACGCTTTTGAAAACTCCATCAGACTCTGAATTTCTGAACAATGGTGAAAAATCTCACCTTGCTCTGGGTTTTTCACCCAAAACTCTGTTACCCAGTATTGAGTATAAACGTAATGCTCTAATAATTTAAATGGCTTCATAGGCTCACTGTGTAAGATTTTATATTGTTAGCATTCAAACGATTTTGTTCTATACTTTGATACTCCGGGTGAACATTTTGAGATAGTGGCACATAATTATCCTTGGGCAAATATGTGAATTTTTTTGACAACACTAATAGAACAAGAGAAAGGCAAAGATCTTTTTTATGAAGAGGAGCATTCAAACTGTAACTGCTGAAAGTGTGCAGTGGGAATATTTATGCCTTGTTAATAGTTACAAATAACAAAGACATTAATATGTCAGAGTTGGTATTTAGCCTAGATTAATAATGCTGTCTTCTTCTTACTTAAAATTAACTACTGTGGCTTTTTATTTGTCTTAGTGTTATTTGAATGTATTTAAATGTGATCTGGTTATCTAAGACCTAATTAAAGATAACATTTAACAGGGAGTTGGGAAAGATTTTATGTTCTCAAGTACTCTGGATAAGTGAATATGAAGACATGCACACAATATTGCTCATTATTGCTTAAAATTATTGTATCTACATCATACAGTGAAAGCACATTAAAAGAATTATGTACTTTCTACAATCTACAGAACTGATATTTTACTTTTACAACTCAATTTACTAATAAAGTTGGCTATGAGTTATTAATGTTATTGACACTAATACTTATTCATGAAAGATAAGATCCATCCTTTTTCCTGTTTCTAGATGGGTATTATTCACCAGGAGACTCTGGAGGCAGCAAATGTACTATGTCACCCAGTCAGGATTAGAATTATTTGCATTTCCTAACACATTAGATATATACCAGAGTCAGAAGAAATATGCCAGTCAAGATAAACAGATGATTTAACTTAAAACTAGCCTTATGTTCTCTCTTGATATGAAAGTATTTCGGAATAATTAGCTGAATGGACTTGAGGCAGTGGAAAACATACCGCTAATTCTCTTGTGAGGCTAATTAACTCCTTTGTGTGTCTTTGATGTGGTTTTGTAGTTTAGATTGTTTAATTTTGTGTTATGCTGCTCAATGTATCTACATTATAGAGTGGAAAATGTAGCAGTATGCCTACAGCAAAAAGTGAGGGAGGATGTATTGGCACGTCAAGCTTAATCCTGTATTACCCTCAAGCTGATTATTCATTTTTGAACAAAAAAATGTTGGCTTTTACAAACAAGGTGGCAATTTATCATATTGTTGAAGTGAGAAGGCAAATATTAGCAAAGGTATATGAAAATTAAACTTTTCATTCTTTAGCTGAATAAGGCGTTGGCAGAGTTATAATAAATTATTTATAATATAGATTTTTTTTTCAATGTATGTTAATACATGAAAAACAAATTCTAAGTAATATGTTAATAGTCACAACAATCATTTGTTGATTACTCTCAAATCAGACATAAGAAACAGCCAAAAATAATAAAAAAGTCATCCTTTCAGTGTGCTATGTGTGTGAATACATTCCTACTATGCTAAGTAGGAATCTCTGTATTCAGGAGTGCATAATCGTAAGATTCCTGATGTGATAGTAGAACAAAAAATTGCAGCGTAAAATTCTAAGATCTCTAGATTCTACTTCTGACTCTAGAAAAAGTCATAGTTGCCAAATTAGTTATAATATTAGCATATTCTTCATTCAACTCCACTATTGTCTTTAAGGATCATAGTCTTTTTGTATGCACAAAGTCATATTACTTCGTTAATATATATTTACTACTGAGCATGATTTTTGATGAGGAAAACATGTTGGATAAAATAGACTTTCACCATCTTCAAGGCAACTATAGATTATAATTTCCATAATTTAAAGCAATAATTTCATCTACATTTATTGTGGATTTGTCTATATAAATCCTAGAGTCTTCATAATGGACAACTTCCTAACTGACATAAATTTCCTGACAGTCAGATATGTAATTAGAATGAGATTTTAATTAATTAAATTATAAATAAATTCTTAATTTTTAATTTGTATTCAGTGCAAATGCTTCTTGGATTACATAGTACTATTTTGTAGCTAAATGGTCAGTCTGAGTACATCAAAGGAGGTGCTGACTAGATTTTAAGTAACAGACTACAGATATACATTTTTCAAAACCATTGTGTTGGTTGATGAAGCTACCACTTCTTGTCAACATTTCTGTGATAGCATTATTTGTGCTCATTATTACCCCTTGGCTGTTCAGCAAGTGAATACTTCCCTACTATTTCTTCAAAATCAAAGGCAAAAAAGTCATCTTCAGAAATGGGCCCTTAATTGCCCAAATATGAGATGTTTAGTCAACAGAGACTCATCTCACTCATCTCTCTTCCTGTGGCTGTAATATATCAGTTAAGGAGCATTCTATTCTAGAACTGAATCTTAAGTCTTCTTTACCTATAAACGTATAATGAAATAGTATAATAATTGAATTAAAATCATCAAGGACTGATATAATAAAGAGAAAAGATTATATCGTGTTAAAATAAAAAAAATCCAGAGCACAGCCACCCGCTCAAGCCCTGACCTGTGACTACCCATACCATTTACATTTTTGATGGGCTTCTTGGCATCTGTGAAGACTAGCATTCTCCCGGATAATATTTGGCACGGTTCAGGAGATCGTACGGCGGTGACCATTGCTGGATTGGATGAAGTTATGCTCTTTGGGGATGAGGGGGAGCAGTGAGAAAATTTAGCTTTATGGATATATGCCACATGGTCTCTGAGCCATAAAATGCCTAGATTTAGTAACACTAAATCAGCTAATAGTCTATGGTCTCTATGGTCTCTCACATTAGTAGTGCCTATTGCGGTATTAATACTTTCCAAAGAGAAGTATTAGTACTTCTAACTGTACCGACTGCAACTGCCTCAGCTACAGCTCTTTGTTATTGGTACGTAATCTTGCTAGAGAATAAAAGTGGCTAAGCATGATTTGTTGATAATTACTAACTCTAATTAATTGATTTTCTTATTTAAGACTGTAAACGCAGGGACACTCATTGTGTTAACTTTGTAGTGCAAAAGAATTTTAATTCAGGCTCTGAAAACTATTTCTTGGTTTGTTCATTGACATTTCACAGTTGAATAGAATGCAAAATACAGAGGCACTGTTCAGAGTAACTTTCCTCCATCATTTTTTGTTAAATGTCACAAAATCTTTGCCAAGATGATCAATGTCCTCCTTGAGTCCAGACATTATAATATATCGTACTCTTGTTTCCTGCATTCATCAGCATGCAGCAGAAATAACATCATTTGAGCTTTTTGATCATATGAAAACATTTGTCAAGCTGACATTTTGGCTACTTCACAAAAATATATGAAGTCCATCAATAGTGCATAAAAAGGTATATATTAAAGCTATTTTTATGCCATTCTGAATTTATGATTAATGGGATAGAGTCTATTTAGATTAATCTGTGCATTCCTAATATCTCATACTTGACATTCGCAGCTAGTTGCTTCTTTTATGAAAATTCTTCTTATTTCATTTATATACAAAAGGGAATTAATCATCCTTCCAATTAGTCATCATTTTTGTCACTTAACCAACAAAAAGCCTTGGCTTTCCAACCACTAAACACTCTTGCTGCTGTAATATTTGGTTACCTTGCCACACAGCCCCTCGTTCTTTCTCTTCCCTTGCAAAATTAGTTTTCATTCTATATGATGAAAAAATATGATGTGACTTGTACTGTTAACACAGTGTATGAATATAAAAAGCCTTTTCTAATCCAGTTTCCATTTCACACATAATAAAAACAGTTTGCATCTGAGTTGGCACATACACGCAAATGGTGTTCCTGAAGGGGAAAAATATAAAAACAAGTTGAGGAACGCTGGAATCCCAGTATACTTCCACTTGACAAATATTTTCAGTGCTCAATAATAGAATATATGCCTGGAACCACTAAAGAATGAAAATATGTCAGTTAAACCACTGTAAGTGAGAGCATTTATTTATGTGGAAGACACAATGGTCATCTTTAAACTGTTATTTTACTCTCTCATTTTGCCTGTGGATAATCTCACAGAAGTCTCACTCATCCCACTTCTACACGGAGAAGTGTGGGGCAGCCAGAAGGACCCGTAAAGGACTGCAGTCACCTTTGAAGCTCTCACTGATAGGTTCCTTCAACTATCAAGTTGCATGTGAGGGAGGATGGTTTAGGCCCACACTCTGCTCCATCTCCTGGTCAGAGGGTACCAGCACACACATCTCTACCCTCTAACAACTCTCTCCTTGCCATTAGCACAACGAAAAGGTGAAGGGAAGTGAGTGCTTGGTGTGCAGAGGACCTCACTCCTGTAAAAAATGAGTGGACAAGGGCTAAGGTATTTCAAAATGTACTGTAAAGCTGAACTCTGAAAATTACTATGTGTCTCACTAACTAGTTCAGAGGGGAACAAGATCTTTCACAAAAATCGTAAGGGAGTTAACTGAGGTGAGTTTCACGTTTCAGGAGGGAGCACATTAACCACTTCTGTTTTGTGATGGAGCAGCAGGGTATTTGTCACTGAAATGAGCTCATTAAAAACCTGCCACTGAAGGTGCCTCTTAAAACATGTGCTACCGTATCTTTGAATGTGGGTGCTTGTTAGTAATAATAATTATTGCTCATAGTAATAATGATTAATGATTTTCCAGGAGTCAGTAGACGTTCTTTTCAATATATGAAAAGTTTTAGACTAAGCCATCTTCTGCTTGCTTTATTTCCCTTGCATTTTTACAGGCAACATCTTCTCTCCCTGCCTTGAAGCTCAGAAATTCATATCTTTCGAATTTTTCTAGGTGAATAAAATACCCTGCAAACAAACTGTCGACAACAAGTCAGCCTCCAATTTCAAAGCAGACTTTTAAATAAGCTGAAATACCTTTTAGACAGAGGTTATTAACTCACCAAAGTGTGAATGGTAGATTCGTAAGTGCAGAATGCTGCCTAGATCTGTGTAATTATCCAGCACTGCAACCTTGCTGTTGACATATAATTCACCGATTTTCTGTGCAGTGCTGCTTGTGCTCATTTAGCAAATTTCTGCTACTTGCTCCTTTTTAAATAAACATTGCCAAATATCTTCTTTTTTTCCCATGCCTTTTCCTCAAGTAAGCATCTTAAGCAAAGTTTGTATATTATCAGCAGCTCTGAAAGCAAAACCTGCTAATAAAACCCACAATATAGAATGAAGGGCCTAAATGCGAGTATCAGTTCTAAAATGGTAGTTTTTCCTACTTCGAGATGTAAATCACCTGCTACTGTCTGCATCATTAACAACTGTATCAGTCTCTGTGCACACATAATTGAGTAAATTATAATAAACTCCTATCGACAAGAACATATAAGAGACCTTGCTGAAACTATGGCAATGCATTTTTGTGCCATTATCCTATTTTTGATTGAAATTGGTCTCTCTTTAACATGCCACGCTTACCTCATTGGTATAATGCAGTGTACCAGAGTTTTGAGCTAGTCGCACATTAAAGGTGTGTAGTTAGGCATAATGCCAAAGCTAAGTGCTCCTGGCTCCTGCGGAGAAGAATATCCTCCAAGGAATGCAAATATTTATATTCACAAGGTATCCTTAGTAACAAATGATTCAGCCCTCAACAAGCTCCAGTTTTTCAGAAGAAGGAAATAGACTATTTTATGTTAATGAATAATTACCATTCTTTTTCAAATGATTTGTGTGCCTGAGTAAATAACTAACTTTTCTAGTACCACCATTTTTCCCTGTTTATGATGCTTTAAACAACATATTGAATTAATGCTTACAAATCCCTGGGTTTTACATTAATTTCATATAGATTAGTTCATTCTATAAAGTGGGCGGTGAGCATAGACCTGCTGCCCACTACTCAAAATACTAAAAATGTGGCAAGTAAAATGAAAAAAACAAATCTCAGTTCTCAAAACTATTACCAATAGTAGAATATATATATATATTTCTTTTTGACTGTTCAGAAATTTTGTTAGATTGGACTTTGCTAGTCATTAACAAGCCTCCAAACTTCTCTGGCCTCTTCTGCATACCTTCTGCTTCTTTCTGAAACAGAAGTTACATATAACTAGTTATATTTTTAGGAAGTTGATTGCTTACATTGAAATTAATTTAAGAGAAGAACAAAAAGCTGATATACTGAGTAAGTAAGCACTGCCCAGCCCCAAATTCAAATGTAGATGTTGAATTATGTACTCAGTTTAAAAATTACAAGCACTGACTAAAAAATATTTTGAAAATGAAAAGAAATGAGATGAGATGAGATGAGATGAGATGAGATGATGAGATGAGATGAGATGAGATGAGATGAGATGAGATAATAAAACAGAGGTAGAATCTTTATTTTCAGTCTCTCCTCTGGCTTTAAGATCTTCGTGGTTCTGCCACTTGTTCAGTTTTTCTCCAAAATCACATGCAAACCTTGCAGTTGTAAAGCAACATTAGATTCTCACGTAATCTCAGCCCTCCAGCTGTAAGGACTTTCAGAAAAGTCAGTGCCGCAACAGTCACATTAAAATGACAAAATTGACAATTTTGTAAAACAAGGTATAAATTGAGTATAAGTAATATATTGCATCTTTGTTGGTAATATTAGGATGTGTAACCGAAATAATGTATAAGAAGATTCCAGCATAGACTTCATAAAATTAGGCAGATCTATATTTATGGGAAAAATAAAAGAGCCTTTGGGTCCCTTAAGCGATGGTCACTAGGTTGTAGTTAAAGAGAAGTGGGAAATGAGAAATATTCTCGTAGTCTTTCTAAAAATTAAAACATAGGTATCCTATATCTATATGGTTTTCTGGGGAAGAGTTTATTATGCAAAAGAACAGAAAACATTCTGATTTGAAAAGAAACAAATGTTGACATTTCCAGACATATTGTTATTCTATTCTATGTATCTATTTAAAAAATACTGGGTAAAACACTAAAATTCTATCACACCATGAACCATATGTGTAGTGCTAGGTATTAATATAAATATTTAAGTTAATTTCTCTGACTAGAAAGACGTCAGAGTGAAGAGTAATTTTGAATATGAATACACTCCTTTGTATCTTTCTTGTACTGAATGCTAAGTGCCAGGTTCCTCAAGGAATTAGAGATATTTAATGTGAGCAAGGATGAGGCAATGTAGAAAGCATAATTAACACTACAAAAAAAAATCACAGTACTATTCAGTATTCCATTCAATCACTATCTAAATTTTCAAGATATTGTTCACAATTAATAATGTTGAGAAAAATTCTATACATCTACAAGAAAGCCTTCCAATCTGCAATTAATAAGAAAAGTCATAAAGCAAGCATTGCCTTTCTCTGAGTTCTGTATGTCTTTTCTAATAAAGACTGAATAATAGAACTTCATACTAAAAGCTAATCTTTCCTTTACAATAAAAAGACTCTGTAGTTTAGGAAAAATTATTAACTTTTTGGTCTGGCTGTTTCTCAATCAAAGGGCATATCAGTTACTGTATATGATTGCAACATTCCAAGCATTAAATTAAATTACAGACAATGGAAGCAAGTACAGTTTACATCTGTGGAAGATTAAAAAATGAGGCACGTTTAGCAGTTTATTTATTCCCAGTAGAAATATCCCTTCTGAAATAATGCTCTTAAAACATTCCTTCCTATAAAACCTTGCTGTTTCAAGGGCACTCCTAAGGCAATGGGCATATTTAGTTTTTAAATGTGACAGGTAAAAATCAACCTTGATTTTCTTGGAGGGCTCGAGTTTCGTTAACTGTGCTACGGTTTAGGTAATCTTACCACTCCTAAGTTATTACTTTGCTACTGGATCTATACAAACAGCCTGAAGCACGCTTTAGTCAACAGGGCTACAAATAAGCACCAAAGGTCCACCTGTGTTAATATGTTTTGTAGACTTCTGCCACTTATTACGTATGATTAATGGTATACCCAGGAGAGGTCAAATACTGTGCAGACTGAACTTGCAATCGTTTTTCTAAACACATGAATCTGCGCTATCTGAACAGAAAATTACACTGCTAGTTCAATAGCTTTTAAGCTTACTGCAGCCATAAAAGAAAAGGCTACAAGCATTGCTGGTGGGTTTACGCACACATTTTTTAATGTATCTTAAAATGGTTTGATAAATCTGAAACATTTTTGATTTTCATATTAGAGACCACATCTTCTTGTTCATAATGCTGGAAAATTCTTTCTGTATTTTAGATCAGAAGACTATATAAATCAATTGAAAACATAAAATTAGAGTAACAAGGACCAGGTCCTGTACAAGTATAAATAAGTATAACTTCATTTATGTCAGTGGAAATAAGTCAGCTCAAATACATGTGGCCCCTACATGACTGGCCCTTAGTTTTTTTTTTATTTCAACAGTGCAATATTACCTGCATTTTATACTGTCATCTTTTATATAGTGTTCATGCCATCTTCCTTGAATGTTACAGGGTTTTGCCTGGAGATACTAAGACTAAATGGAATATTCAAAATTGAATCCCTAGCTATGCCAAATATATCAATTTCTGGATTCGTTACTGCTTTTACACTCTAATTATATATATATATATATATATTTGTTATTTTCATTATTTGTTTCTCTGAAAGACTCTTTAGAGCTCAGGAAAAAAAAATGCCAGTACCTGCAGAGACTTTGTAGCTTGGTGCACAATTTAGTGTTTTAACTCTGTGTTGAATTCTGGGATTGAAAGCCAAAACTGAGTGGCATTGGAAGACAGATGAAGGAGATTAAACATAAGTAAATCAAAATTCTCTAGAACCCTTGTGTAATGAAACTTCTGAATATTTACAATAATATTCTGGGGACTTGCTCCTTCTTGTTTTTTCCACTTAAAACTCTCTGACATAAGAATGTAGAAAGGAGATAGAGTAAATATTTAACATGAAACGATTCCTCAGATGTCTTTGCTACAACTTACTCAAAGCAGAGGATAGTGTTTCAGGACGCGTAATCAGTGCTAGTGGGCTGAAGCTTTTGCGTGTGTGGGTATAAACGTGTAAATGTTGGTACAGTCGCATGCTGGTCACTAGAATGCATCCGGGAGAGGTGGTGGGCTGGCAAGCGCGGGGGCAGCTCAGCTCGGTGGAAGTCAGAGCAGATCTGCAAAAAACAGCCCTTCCAGATTTCGGTGCGGACATCCCCCGGGCTGCTGCCTTACTGTAAAACCACGTGTAAACCACAAACAGATAAACAGTGAAAATAAGCCCTTCTAAAGGGGACACCTTCTATTCTGCTCTGATCTTTATAACCCTCCTAAAAGCAAGAGACAGTAGGTTAATTTTGTAGTGAATTCAGAAAATCAGGGGATTCTGAGAATTTCAGAACAAGAGCAATAGGAATCCCAAACTGTTAGACTCTCTGGAATAATTTAATTACTGATGCAGAGATACTGAAAGAATGAGTTATGAATTACCTGATGCTGAATTCTATTAAGAAAGAAAAACTTGTTGCTCTCAATAGCTATTTAGCATTTTTTAAAGCTATTCAAATCATGATTGATGGCCATAAGCAAAAGAACTGATAGAGACAATACAGTGAAAACGCGGTTGTTGCTAGATGGTGTTAGTATTAGCACCAGGGCTAGACTGACGTAGAAAATACATAAATATAAGTCAGCACTTTGACAGCTTTTGTAAAGGATCTTTATGTAGCAGTGTCACTGAGACTAGTTTAGGAAGAAAAAAAAAGCACTTAAGGAAATAAGTGGTAAAAGAAAAAAAAAACAGATGGACTACTACTTCCTTATATCAAATTTATATTTAGCCCATGATCTTTTGAAAATATAGATCCTCGTTATAATGATTATACTTGTATTTTCATTATTAATTTGTTGATACAGCTTTCATTAGTGTTGTTAAGTATGGCAAACAACCTTCTTCATAACAAGAGACATCTATGTGAAATTGCTTTGTAGGTACATATACACATTCATATTTACATGCACACAAACGAACGTTCTGTGGGCCACCGAATATTTTTCTCAGATCTCTCTACTCCCATAGAGATAGATGTGGATATTCTCTTTTGTCTTACTGTTATGCATAATTGCTTTGCCTGAAAAGGTGGATTGTCCAGCAAACGACCTTGCATCGATATACTATGCACATATAGATAGCTCGATCCTGCAGAGTAAATTGTATAATGGAAAATGAAGACAAAGAAAACCCCTGACATGCAGCTAATTATTTTCCAACTAATGCATGACTGTTAATGAGAGTAGATTGTCAAATGCTTCCATCCTTGCTTAATTGGCTCATTTAATAGAAGTTCTGGTGCTTCTGTAGCTAATAGATTTGAGATTATTTGTATCCGTATTGTCAGATGACCTTACAGAGTTACTTGACTTATTCTTGTAGAGTTTTGCTTTTTTTTTTCCTTTTTTCCTTTTTTTTTTTAATTTCAAAAACATGTATATTGTTCTCTGTTTTAATGACTTTATTCTCCAGTGCTTGAGACAGAATAATTTATATCTGTCTGGCACTGAACTTGCACAAGTGCAAGTGATTACAGAAGATGGAATGAAGATCATTTTCATGTAGTTTTCTAATGGCCTGCGTATAACAAATATCACAGCCCATGTTTTCTGCTAATGCCAGGCATCCACTGGTACATAGGAATTATTCATGCAATTCTTAAATTAGGAAATATACACCTCTGCAAAACAACTTGTTGAAAATAGCAACTGTTTAGATAGACAGAACTTCTATGATTAAAGTTGGCATAAATAAATTATGTTGCATATCAATCTAAACAAATGAGTGCTTTCTGATGTTTTTCCTTCTTTTTTTTTTCTATTTTTTTTCTCATTCCCTTCAGACTAGACACTATTTTGTAATATCCTACAGGGATCACAACAGAATAAAATGTTCCCAATTCTTTATTTCTTAAAGAGAGAAAATTCCCATGAACTTTAAGCTTGTATAGCAACTGGCAGAACTACTTAACTGTAACATTTTCCACTAAAGTATTAATGAAATATAATATAAACAATTAAATAGCTTTCAGTTAAATAATATATGTGTAGGACCTATTCATTCCTAAGTGTGCGTACTTGTGACAGTTTTGAAAAATACATTATTCCATGACAAGCTACTGCATACAGTTCATGATACTCTTTTTACATCTTTCTGATAGTATCAGGAATGGAGAACTGCGTCCTGAAATATAATTACTGAAGCAATGTGCATCATGTATGATAAAATTAACTTATTGCTAGATATTCCATGCTCATTAATAATGTTAAGAATATAAAATTCTACTAATATTGCCTCTTAAACCACAGCCACCAACAGCAAAGCCTGCTGCCAGACTGTCGTGTTACACAGTACTTGACAGAGATAGTTTGAAAAGCTACAATTTTTTCAATTTCACATTGAAGCCAGTATGGAAAGAGGTCTTATATATCCTGTAAAAGGTTTCTGAATGTTGTCTTCTAGGTGTCTTTTCTTCTCTAGGTCTTTCCACCTCCACACAGCACTATGAAAAAATCCTTACTGGTTGTACTAATGAAACACCTTATTTCCAAAAGTATTTTGATTTTACAAGAAGTTAAGGTTTTAAAAAGAGTTTAATTTTTACAAGACGAATAGCCTTAGGTGCTTCAAAATATATGGATGCTTTTTACTTTCTGACTGTAATGATCTTGTTTCATTTTGTTTTGTTTTTCATATGAAATATCATTATGCAAAAATGATTATGCAGATTGAATCTTATGCAAAAATGATTATGCAGGTTGAATCTAATCACCACAAAGATTGTGTTTTCTTTAATTACTATTTTGAGAGAAAAAGAGATATTTACACATTTTTAAATTGTGTACTATTTTGATCAAATAACATCTCATTTTGAAATTGTAATTGACATAATAAAAAGATGAAACAACTTTTATCACAATAAAATACATCAAAATTATCAAAATAATTGCATTAACTCAATCTGAAAATAACAGGCTTTCTCAATATTTCAAAATGTTCAGTATTTGAACATTTTAGTCCAGTTTAGGATGAACACATTTTTCAAAGTTTCCAAAATTCTTTTAACATCAGAAAAGAGGTACCTTGTGTATATTCTGATACCTTTTGCTAAAGGCAAATTCTCATCTCAGGTATTAGTCATCTGGGCAATCCATTGCACTTACATTCAAAACACGATGTTTCCAAAAGGTTTCCTGAATGATTTATGCTAATCATGTAGCACTAAATCGAAACCTTGTAGAATTCGGTGGAAACTGTAATTGGCCCTCTCGTTTTCCCAGAATGGAAATTCTCATATCCATAATGGAAACTTCTTTCTTATTTTTGTGTCTGTGTCTTCCAATTAGATTGGAAATTTTGTAGAGGAAAGGATTATCCTGCCCTGTGTATTTCTGGAGCACTAAGCATTACAGACTAATCCCTGGATCACTGTGACTTTCTGCACACCGGTCTAATACACAAAAAATAAAGCTACTGTGTCAACCCCTCATTTCTATAGTATCTTTGAATTCTAAAGCAGAACAGCTCTTGTGAGAAATTAATATTTTAAAGACTCTTCATGCAAATATCTCATGTTCTACCTACCGTAAAATCAGCTATAACATCAAAAGATAGGTTGATCCAAAAAAATCTGAAGTTAGGATTAAGCATCAATGCTTAACCAAACACCATGATGAACATCATTTCCTAACCATACAATAAAGAAGGAAGTAATGAAGGAATGCCACGGATGTATGGTGCTTATAAATAGTATGTGAAATCAGGACAAGATAATACTGAAATGATATTCATTTTTTTTCTTTTCTTGTCTTTTTTCTTTTCTTTTCTTTTCTTTTTTTTTTTTTTTTTTTTTTTTTTTTTTTTTTTTTTTTTTTTTTTTTTTTTTTTTTTTTTTTTTTTTTTTNGGTTACCATCAGATTGAACGTGGTTATACAATTTTGCTTGTAATTCAAGGAGACTTTCTCTCCACATTACATGTAGATTTCTCTAGTCTGAAACAGTTTTTGTTATCTTCAGATATTCTTTGAAAAGCATTGGAATTGTTTAGACACACAAATTATACCTGGAATCCAGTGGGATACGTTCTCTAACACTATTAGACAATCTGGTAAGATCCTACCCCAATTTATTATGCTAATTGACTGAAGCTGATTTTTATATCAGATATATGATAAACTTTTAAATAAGCATTGAACAATTGCACAGGTATTTAACAAGCTAAAAAATACATTTAATTGGATTTAACTCTTAGATAACTGAATCCCAGCTTTATAAGCTTTGAATGTATTGTAGGATTTTCCTCTTGCCTTGAAAAATCTGCCAGCAAGAGAAATAAAAAATGTGGGGATAAAAAGGAGAGAGGTACACATATCTGTGAAGGTTAAGGATAATAAGCAGTGGGTCTAATGTAACTCATAATAGCTATGTGACCATTAATAGCTGCCTAATGTTGACATTTCTTCTCCAGTTTCACTACTTTACATCTACTCTGTTGAGCTCTGCCAGCTCAAAGTCAAATGGCAGAAGTACGTCTCAGTTTTCTGACTGATAATATTTGCAAAGCATTGTTGATTCTGAAAGGTTTCAAATGTGTGTCCCAAGTTATTCAAATAAAAGCATTCCTCTACCTCTTTCTTCTAAAGCATTTACCTTATTTTACATTTTGTAGATAATTAGGTATATTGCGGGAGAAGGAATGGAGACAACAAAGATTCTTAAGGACAGATTTCTACGTATTACTCTTCACTGCGTTGCTGACGAATACCAATCATTAAGGCAGTATGTATTTAGCTTGTGTATAGAATACATTTTTGGGTAGAATTCACCCACATTTAATGGTCTAAAATTTAGCAGACTTCTTTAAAATTCAGTGTATAGAGATGGCAACTTTTAGACTATATATTTTAGATGTTTATATGAAAGAATCGTAAACTGCTGTTTGAGAATGACAATTGCTCCTGGTCTGACAGCTGGATAAATATCTTAAACTAGACCCCTAACTTTTAAACAAAACAGAAGCTGAATGAGACAAATCCCACATTCAGTACAAAAAAAACCTTGAAATCCTTCCTAAAAACTTGGATCATAATAATAATAATAATAAAGATACGTAGTTAAAATGAGTTTGACAAACAGATCCTTGATACACATGGTTTTCAGCAATAGTCAAAGGTATTTGGACACATCAGGAGAAGCCGGATCAAATTGCAGATAGTTCAGGGGTAGATGCTCCAGATTTTGCATCTGAAGATGCTGATGTTTAGCAGCTAAACGGCTGGCTCCTGTCTGTGAATTAAATCTTTCTGGAGAAGCTATGCTCTTCAGTTAAAAAGAACAAACCTCAGGGTGACAAAATATTCCTTTCT
Organism: Rhea americana; assembly: GCF_003343005.1. Taxonomy (NCBI): domain Eukaryota; kingdom Metazoa; phylum Chordata; class Aves; order Rheiformes; family Rheidae; genus Rhea; species Rhea americana. The sequence goes on along the minus strand of NW_028185038.1, from coordinate 10,747,642 downwards.
ACATAGCTGCATTTGCTTACGTGAGTTTTGACAGTGGCTTTGCTCTGTAAAACAGGAGTTTATTTTAGAGTAAGAGGTGTAGTAAGTCATTTTAAACTCACCTATGGAATATGTCAATATTCCAATCTCTCAAAGTCTCCTGTGAGTAATTGATTTGGCAGAAAATTTAACTTGAAAGTTTCCCCTTTCATCCTTGTTAGTTCCTTCGCTCTGAGCTTTCGCCCTGCTTTTGCTTGCCTTACAAAGCCTCCTTTCTCCTTCATTCTGTTTCTTATCACGTTGACGGCTCTGGATAGCCTTACGTGCACTGTCAATCACATGCCATCCTGCCCAAGAGCATATGCCCCTGAAAATCGCATGGGATAGCTCATTTTTAGCCATCTTTTAGAAGGAAATTCAATTTAACAGTCATTTTGAATAGAATAAAACCCTGACTTTTGGCATCTTCATTTTAAATGAAAGCACCAGATTCTCTTTCTGTCAAAACATGCGATCTCTCCATAGGAAAAATTCTACCCTTTCTGGAGTGGTGTGGTAATAAGCATGTAGTAAGTGGTACACCTTAATAAATCAAGTCCTTAAGAGACTGAGTTGTCTGTGTTTCATCAGAAGAGGGCTGCGATTATTTGAACCATATGTATCTTCTAAAACACCAGAGTTTTATAAATTGATTCTTTCACTTGTTAACGTTAAGATATTAAACATAATGTAAAACATTTTCTGTGAGTATAATTTGAAGAAGATTTTTTGGTATGTTTGTTTCCTTTCTAAGGAATGCTTTGGATGAAGTAGATAAATGTGCTCTAAGGCTGTTTAATGTTAATTATATATTTCCTATTTATATTCCTGCTGAGAGGGAATTCCTGAAGATTTCTACCATGCATTATTTATTAAGAAGAAAGTCCTAATGATAATAAATATTAATAATTGTATATAACATTATTATTTATTACGACCAGCTTTCAAAATGCTTTATTAAAGGGATAATTAGGGTTTAAAAACCATTAGGGTCGGAAGTTAATAGAGAATTTCAGTTAATCACACTAATATTACTCATATGAGCTAAACATCTACTGTGTTTTGGACTGAAATCTGGGGAATTGTAACATCAATGGGTTTATGTTATTTTCTATCAGCAAGGAATATAGTTTAGTATTCTCTCTCACAACCACTTTCCTAAAGTGGAGCACTCTGGGGATACGTGTGCACATTTTCTGAGAAAAATCACATTATAAAACTTTTTTTTTTTTTCCTCAGAAGTCCCAGGTAATAAGTGTAGGGCATCGTGAGTGTAGGAATTTTGTTTGAATGCTTGCCAGCACCTAGCACTGAAATGAATCCAAAACCAGAATGATCCATCATTGTGCAAGAAATATCCAGTGAACTGGCAACAAGTATGGCATAAGTATAGAAAACTTAATTTAAAATCTCTGCAAACAAATGTTAACTCTGAATGCCAGTTCATTAGAAACATGTTATGAATGTGTGGAAGGAATTATTCTTTAAATACAATTTTAATTTGGGAATTATGAAGTTTTCCTCTCTATATAGTTTCTCAGGTTCAGATAAAATACCAGAAAAAATGGTGTGTGGGGGGAGGGGAATAAAAGCTATTATTTATATGCCACTTCACACCTATTTCATCTATGTTGGTATGGTTACCTGGCTCAAAGTTAATGAAATTATTTGGGAATATGACATCAAGTGCTAGATGATTGTAGCAGATACTACAGTGGTTTTATACTGATGTAATGAAAACCAAAGATCCGGAATCTCGTAGAATCACCTATCTACTGTCATAAAAAACCCTTCAATCTATACTACAATCAAGCAGGCATTGTAAGTGTTTTCAGATAGTTTACAAAGAAACTTTCGTTTAAGGCATTCTCTAAATTCATCATCATTACTAGACAGCTTTGATCAAACAACAGCAATGTCAAGACTATTATTCTACACTGAATTTCTTTTTTAAAAAATTAGTAAAAATAGATGAAATAGTAGATATTTTTTATTGCACTAGAATGTGCTTCTGGAAATATATCTTAAAAATGCAATAGACCCATGTAGTACAAAGATCAAATGTGATTACTTTTTGTGTGATGTACAGTTTCATTTTGGAAGTTTCCAACAGGAACCAGAATTGTCATGAAATATTGTACAAACATACATTTTGTTTCCAGCAGTATGTGGCATGTCAATACTATGTGCCTTGGTAGATTTATAATGGTTATATTTCTGTTGTTTAAGAACTAAAAACAGAACAATTACAGTGGCACTTACTGCATATCATATTTTGCCACTAGGGAAAAGAAACTAAATAATACCAAGCAAGATGGAACAGAGAAAAACAGCAGAGAGCATCAGACATGAACTAACAAGATTAGATGCGTTAAAGGCTTTCAGATTCTACTGATTTTTTTTTTTCTGGCATAACCTAAGAAGAAGTAGTAGAAACAAAAATATGCCCAGTGATTTATTATGTGTTCAAGTTATAAGATTTTCCAATTTCCAGAAAAAAAGACAAGAGAGTTCTGTATTGTGCACAGTCTGAAAATATTCTCATCACCCCAAACCACAGCTTTCAATTTCGGAAACTTTTGACTCTGTAATTTAAGCAAACATCAGGGAAAGATCTTTGTTTGCAGAGGGGGTTTACCTTCCGCTTTTATTTGAACTTCCTGGCTAGATTCACAAATTCTGAGAAGGTGCCTATAAGAACATCAAACGGGCAAAATTATCCACGGGCTTTGCTCCGCTGGCTTGCTTCGTGAAGCCACTTTTTTAAACAATTCTTGGCTCTGCTCCTGCTAGCACACTGCTGTAGCGTTGGCTTCAGCCAGGCCGGGCCAGCTCCCGCAAGCCTCCTTCCTGCTGCTCGGCCGATTCGGGCACCTGCGTTAGCGTCGGTCTTCGCCGCAGGGCACCCGCTGCCCATCCTCTGTAGCTGTTGTGGCAGCGGTGTAGAAGAGTGTGAGCATCAGAACGGACATTGTTAATGTATTAGCTCATATTAAGCAATATAGTTTTGAGGGTTTTCTCTTTTTTTTTTTTTTTTTTTTTTTTTGGGGGGGGGAGGGGGGGAATATGTTTTTTTTTCCCAGGGAAGAAAAATTCTGCCTACTGTTACCAATTTTATACGGAATATTGCCAGTTAGGGGTCCTAACCTTGTCAGAATGATCTAGCCACTTGTAAGATTATATTTTTGCCCTGGTGATGGATGACTTGTTAGAGTACCCTTGAACAGTAATCTGCCTTAAAGTTCTGGTGGTTCAAAACTGAAGGGTAAGCATTTGCTGATCTTACTATTAACCTGCAATTCATAAGCTACATTATCTTTCAGACTCCCTCGCTGTCTCCTTTTTGGTTTTGCTCTTTCTGTTTCTGTCTCTTTTTTGTCACGTATAGGCAAGTTTTGGCTATCACTTAGCTTTACAGGAAAAAAATGAATTAACAAAAATTACGTAAAGTTTGCCAAATTTCCACAAAATCCAATCCACTATAATATTTATATTCCAAGAATATGCTGACAGTTGATAACATTAAATATCATTGCGGTGTTCACATTACCTAAACTTTATATCCTGTAATGTGTGGTCTTTTACATTATTGATGGGGCCAGAAGGGATGAAGCAGCTCTGACATGTCCACCTTCCATACTCAGCATGTTCAAAGCGCCAGACTCATTTGTCAGTGCCCTGCACCTGGAAAACATCTTTGCCGGAAGAATGTTCTGCAGAATTAAGTAGCGTGGGAGGTTAGACTATATTTCTATCGGATTTAAAAGAGGAACCAAAGATTTTTATGAGAGGGCAAAAAAGGGCAAAAGCAATAGACCTGTGCAGTTGTGATGATGTAATGCTTTAAAAAAACAGAGCAGAGCAACAGCAGCTTTCACTCCTGGGGAGGGGGCAGGCAAAAGTTTGTGGTCATATTTGTTTATATTCAAGGTTTAAAGCTTATCTTCCTCACTAAGTGTTTCATTTCTGAGAACCTGTTATTCCAGAGAGGTAGAATTCCCTATATTCTAGTTTTGTCCAAGTACAATTCTGCTATAACCTGCTATATTCTGCACCAGGAAGGTTTTTGCATTTAATCGTCTAAGTGGTTTTAAGATATCAAGCATTTTAATTTCAAAAATCTTGAAATAACATAATAAAAGGGTGATCTAGTTCATTTTTTGTAATAGAAGAAATGTTTGTTTTAACACAGTCTAGGGGCCTGAAAGAATTAGATACCGATCATTAAAACATTCAAGAAATCACCTGTTATGAATGTAATTAACATAGCTTACTGAATAGCTAATAATACCCTTCTTGTCAAAGAAGATACAATAAGAACATGTCCACTGGCATAGATTTGTAAGGAAAAGTATGGTAAGTGAGATCAGTCTGAATATTTGACAGCAAGCCCTGGCAGATAGATAACAAATCTGCAGGTTTATAGTTTATACTAAACATTTAAAGTAGGAACCAAAAAAGATTTGTTCCACTCAGATCCACTCAGATGAAGTAGCTCTCTTATGAAATATAATGTAACAGCACAGCAGCCCGGACTTTGCTTTAAGGCTTTCTTTGGTAAGTGAAGTGATTCAATTAGGAATATGTAAATATTGAAGCAGCCATTTCTTTTTTTAAGTAAAATATTGTTCATACTGTAAGTACAGTTTTACTTATGGGATAGAGCTTTCAAATTAGAACGGCAAAACACTCAGTACAATAGAACTAAGTATCCCTGTCAAATTTGCTGATCGGTACACTGGGGCATTTTGAAGCTCTGCTGTTAATACAAGATGAGAGTAGGGATGGACTTTTCTGTCATATGTGTTAAGCATAAACAATATATTCTCTGTGAACAAGCCTTCCTCTTTTTTTTTTTACTTTTTACTTTTTTTTTTACTTTTTATTTCTTCCTGCAAGATTCTTATAGAGTATACCTTATGAGACAAAACAAAGCTTTTTGTCATAGAAACCTATAGAAACTCAATAAAAGGGACAGTTCTACTCAGCTGAAATCTTTAGTCATTCCCATGGGAAGGAGGAGCCCAGAGTTTCTAGTCCATGTTCTGGAACAGTTTATATACTTTATCTGCCGACTGGTTAATATAAAATGCATAGAGTATTTTGAGAACAAGGGCCAGAATTTAGAGTTCTTTCCCAGAAAAGTAATTTAACTACTAGAGTCATGCTCCTACTTGTTCACTCTTCCTGAAGCCTGAATATTTGCTACTTTGTTGTATAGCTTCAACAGGAAATGGAGAAAGCATCCATCCTTACCTTCCAATCTAAGAGCTAATAGCTTGTAATTAGACTTCTTTATGGCAAGAGAATCTTGGTTTCAATCCATTTAGAAAAGGAAATTGAACTCATGTCTGCCTTGTCTCAGGTGACAGATTAAGCCACTAAAAAATTCTAAAAATGTTATGCAGCAGTATATTTTCTCTGGACAGATTCTCAAGGAAAATTGCAGTTACACCTGGTCTTGTAAGTGTTTTCAGCATAATTGAAGCCGAGGATTAGTCAGAAGAACTTCTTGGTTTTGGATTATGCTCAAGTCTGGTATGATTTAGGAAACAAGTGTTTCAAACTAAGGATATGGACAAGGCCAGGAGCACAGCTTTTGATACCTTGAGGACTCCACAGTTACAAGGTGGCCCCTGTGAGTATAAGCATCTTCAAGGTCAGACACAAATTGAGGGTAGATCTGGAGGAAAGTTGCTTAGCTATAATTTTGAATTTAAGTGCTTAATTTCCAATTGTATCTTGGTTTTAGTGTCCCAGGGTACCTCAACACTGCAAAGTGCAAAGGTCTATGAGCTAACACTCCATGAAATAAATGTGAAGTCTGCGTGACTGGTGGCCACAGCAGCTCAAGTCTCAAAGCTGTACAGCTCTACCTCTAAGTTGTGCTGCCTCTAAGCTAACCAGCTTTGCGGAAGGGACAAAGCACATGTATGAAGTTGTACGACTTCAAAAACCAAAGTCATTTACATTAAACCAAACCATGATGAAATTCAGTTGCCTCGACATAGTGGGCATTCAGTACCATTTTAGACTCTCTGGGATAGTTCACATGTTCTCTAGATGAGTCCTGGCATTCAGAAGCTTCCATGTCCTATTTACCATGCTAATATCTCAGATATCACAAAGGACAGAAATTCACTAGTACATTTGTGTTTTGGTGAAAAAAAAAAAACACTCCCCAGGTCCCTCCACTTGGTGTTTTGCCACCCTTCCAGATATCAGGTCTACATCTGTGCTGGTCTATATACTCATTGCAAAAACATGCCTGTATACCTTTTACTGGAGGTAGTTCTAGAAATACCTTCTTACAAGTCTGATCTTGAAAGGTGTTTAATATTCTCAACTTCCATTTAAAAAATCAGAGATGCAGGTGTACTTAGCAATACTGAATTTTATGTGACTAGTTGCTAGTTCACATGATTAAGTTCATTATGCTTAATATTCTCACTGAAAGCAGGTGACTGATATCTCTGATGCAAGTAAAAAATTATTGTCTCACTTATGAAAAGCTCATCTCAACAGGAAAATAAATCAGCAGAATCTATCAATGTGCCTCTTCTGTGACTTCAGTATGACTAAAACTTTAAATTTTAGTTCTCCTCAAACCAAGACTGATTCATAAATAAAATATATAGAATGTTTTATATTCTTGCAAATAAAAAGAGGTTTTATTTAGGACCAAAGACATATTCCCAGTTCTGCTTTAATCCCATTTCTAATATGATCACAAACAAGTAATGTTCTTCTGAAACAACTATCTGCTGGATTTGCTTGGTGAGAGAAGCTTCCTCTGAGCGTAGCATCTCCACGCTGCTGTGCAGTCTTAAGATCAGTGTCATCATCAAATACATGCATACATATGATTTGTACATTACACACAGACAAAAAAAGAATTTTATTATACTCTGTCATGATCTTGCTGTGTGACTTAGTTTCTCCATATCTAAAAACAAGCTGATCATACCTAGTTGCAAAGTGCTTTGACTAATATCATAAAAACATGCTATGGAAAGCTTAGATTTTATTAAAATTACACAACAATTTAATCCATAGATTATCTGAAACCATTAAATCTCAAAAATGAAATCAGTTATAAGGCTGAATTTCTGTTATGACTCATTTCATGTAAATTTTATTATCTAGGTAAACAGCTTTCAGAAACTAGTTGTTTTCAGGCTCTTTTCCGGATTAACCAATCCAAGAAATAGATTGGGTTATTTTATTACTAAACTCCCTTATCATCAACATAATACAAAAAAAAACTTAAAATGAAATGAAATTGTAGAAACACATCTGTTGGATCTGTCATCAAAGGCTAAAATTCTTACTTGGCTCAAAAGTACATGTCTAGTCTCTGTTCTCTTTTCTATACTTTCAAATATTACTAAGATACCATGAGGAAAAATAATCTTTCTATGGGAAAGGTTCACATTAAATTCAAATAAAATTTTCAGATATCATTGATTTGAAAAAAAATTTACTCAGCGTAGAACACTTTTGATAGTGATTATGACTTCTGGTGGTTTAATCTTTGGGTGTTTTATGAGGCTGTGATTCTCAGATTAAAGACACACATCAATTTCTGGAAACCAAGCCATACAGCTTATGGTCTCAAGTGCATGCTGTAATGTTGCATCCATTTGATAACTTCTTCTGACATGCAGAACCAGCTCCTCACAGGGTAGCTGTGGCTTATGCATAGTTGAAAAGGTGTCACGTGAATGCATGAGCATAGCTGCTGGTTTGGCACCACCAAAATGATACTCTTTTGGTGTGTTTTGGTGGGCAGTGAGGTGGTTTGAGCTGGTTGAAAGGCAGAGCTCCGAGGGTTGTCATCAGTGGAGCAGAATCTAGTTGGAGGCCTGTGACAAGTGGTGTCCCCCAAAGGTCAGTACTGTGTCCAGACTTGTTCAGCTTATTACTCATCAGTGACCTGGATGAGGGGACAGAGTGCCTCCTCAGCAAGTTTGCTGATGATCCCAAGCTGGGAGGAGTGGCTGATACATCCGAGGGCTGTGCTGCCATTCAGAGAGACCTGGACAGGCTGGAGAGCTGGGCAGAGAAGAACCTCCTGAGGTTCAACAAATGTTAAAAGGGGAAAGTTATCTCCCCCCATCCCCATGTTACGATTGCACACAAAGTCTGTGATGTAAAGATCCAGATACAACTCTTATGGAGAGCTGGCTGGTTTGGAAATTGTTCCCAGGTGTTTTGTGTCTTTTTCTTGCTCAAAGATTATACGATTAGCATTTTAATGTCCCACAAGTTTTTGCTGAGTTTCCTAGGAGGATAGGAGAACAAAGCCATGAAGCTAAGCTGTTTGGTATTTATCACGCACACTCTGATTGTGTTTCAGAGCTCTGGGATTTAAACAGGACGTCAGTCTTTCACAGCCCGTTTGGATATCTTGGTCTTCACATAATGCTGCTGGACGAGTATCAAGAGCGACTGTTTGTGGGAGGAAGAGACCTCTTGTATTCCCTCAGCTTGGATCGAGTCAGCGACAACTACCGAGAGGTAAAGTAAAAAAATATATATATTATTTACTTTGCAACATAATGTGTAGCACACAATATGATTGGAAAAGAGATGACAGATCTTTTTGTAGACATTAAAGTTTTGTATAGTAACATAAAAGTCTATATGTCATATATGTATATATATATATATAGTCTATGTAAAACTATGCTCTCTGCCTTGAGATCTGCATGTAGAGTGTGACAAATTAAAGGAGGGTCTTCTTGCTGGCTTGCTTGCTTGCCTGTTTTTATGATGTGCAAAAGATGAGAAACTAGAATAAATGGAGCTTGACCTAACATGTCTGGAAACATGACCTCGCTGGGGATTAGCTCCTCTTAAAACAAATGTCATGATCCTTTTCTTGTTTCCTCAGCATTCACTCAGTACTGATTTCACTCAGCAGTACCTAGGGTAAGCCTGATCGTCCCACAACATTATCAGCAAAAGTGTGGAATGACATATTTCTGTTATATCAGTGCTTAGTTACTGAGACACATAGAGTGAAGTTTCTGGAACCAAGACACTAGTTGATTCATTATTATCCTGGTTCTTCATTAAGTTGCCTTTAACTGTGTGTTGATTAGCCTTTGACCTTTCTTTTCAAACTGAAGAATTTATCTTAACTAATCTAAAACAGCTATTATAAGCTAGTGAAAGTACAAGAGTGGAGGCAAGTTTCTGGATTTTATTTTCTCTTCAGCAAACAGGATGAGTCACTAGCTACAACAGAGATGTTTCATAAAGTTGGTAGCTTTGGAGCAGATTTCATAGAACTTTTTCATTTTCTAGGTTCTAGCAAATAGTTGGAGTTTTAATTCATTGTCTTCCCTTTTTCCACAATTTGGAATATGAATATATTCTCTTAAAAATAAAAGAAAAAATAAATTAAATCCAATCAGAGATATATCTCTTCTGCTGTGAAACAACCCAGTCAATCCTCAGCTCTAATGACCATACTAAGAGTTCCTCAAATTAAAACAAATCTGCTGAATCTATAACATATCTGCCTATTGACAGCCAAAGTAAGCCAGCAAACCCAATAAAACCCCCAAATCTTTAATACACTGTATTGTTCCCTAAGGAACAATAGGTTCCCTAAGGTTCCACTTTCTTTCAAAAATGAAGCCCTAGTCAGAAGGATAGATTATAAATTTTTAAAATGATTAGTTGTTTGTGATTTTTTGTGCTTAACAATATTAACAGCATATATTATCTTAAGCACCTTTCGTGTCATACGGAGAAGGAATATATATGAAACTGCAAAAGTCTGAAGGAACAAAATGTCATTCCTGCATTGGTTGGGATTCCAGAAGTCTGGTTTTAGCCCCTAGATGTGCCATAGACTTTCTATGGCATCTTAAGCAAACATACAGCATCTTATTAGTCAAGTGGAGAGTAATTATAATTTCTTTGCCTACCTTTTTTTTCTTTTTGTACCCTTTGTATCTCCCTGCCTGCCACATGCACAGAAATTATTGCACCATAAGTATCTGAACACAGTTGCTCTTGTGCTTTGGCTCCTGTATGAAGAATGTCTAACACTACCAGTGACAAGAATGATGGAGAATATGAAATGAGGATATCAACATTTACACAAAATTAAAGCCATACATACACTTGCAGTGTTCTTTAAGCCAAAGCTCTGGAGGTACCCTCCATGTGACCTTCGATATCCCCAGAGATCTCTTTCCCTTTGATACCACCTTTGAAATCAAACTTTGCAAATATCTGGGACTTGATCCAAAGTCTTTAAGGCTTGTAACGATCTAACACACTGATAGAAAACCTTCTTTGATGTCTGGTGCCAAATTTATTTTAAAAAGCATTGCAATTCATTGTAATTGGTGCCAGACTAGGTCTTCGTTGAAAGCAAACTTGAACTACTGCCAGTTCACCATCCCTGGTATAACAACTCGTAGAGAAGGATGACCTTTGGGTCTATTTTTCCTTTCTTGCAGAAGTAAAAATAATCTTGACTTCCTATTTCTCCTGGAACTCCTTACAGATATTCATTCTTCCTAACTTTGTTTCAAAGTGGTAGTGAAGGGCTATGAAGAGACTTCTTACCTAAGTAAATAGGCTTGTGCAGGAAGATTTTAGTGGGCTTTATCTGTTTCTGGTCCAGTATGAGATAGCTCCAGATTAGGCTTTCTGTGGTAATACAGCATAGAGCACTGATAAAACCTCTGGAGAAGCTAGATACATTTTCACTCCAGGGCAGACTTAACAAAAGTGAGTAAAACCGGGACTGAATTGCCTCTCCTTTGAATATTATGTAGGAATGTACCAATATTCAAATTTAAATGATAAGCACGTAGTTTAGCATAATTTTAATTTGATTATCAACTGGAATTACCTCTCATGAGACAAGCTTGGTGTCTATCTCTTGATACTTTTAATATTTTCCAGTCGTAACCAGCTGCTTTTGCAGAAGTTGTGTTTTGGCCAAACATGAGTTATGCTGTTTGTAAAGTGCTATTTATTGACTCAAAACATGGACAGAATACTTGAATGAAATTTAATTGCTCATATAATCTCAGTCAGACAGGCTCACATAGTGGTCCATTCTGGCCTCAAATATTATAAAGCTCATACCGTTTCCTGAAATTAGTTTTTAGTAAATATGTCACCCTAGTTTTTGAGGTTAGTGGCTTAATAGTGAAGCTGTTTGGAGACACTACTTAGGATTCCAATGTCAATTAAACTGTTTCCTTTATCTAAATTTACTGAGGATCTGCCAATCATACTGCCTTACTACATAATTCCATGTATTCCTGTTAAGAGTATGTTTAAAAGTAGCTTATTTTCTGTCTTTTAAATTCAGTGCTAGAATTATATTACCAAAGACGAAAACACTGTGATGCAAGATGAAAAACCATCGCTAAATATGCAGTTTACAAATTTGTTTCACAGTAACTCACAGTAGTGACAGGTTTTGAATAATTATGTCCAAACAAAAGGTCAAGCATGCAGCCACATAAGATGTATGTTACTGGGATACTACACCAGCCTAGATGCGCAGGAGAAATTTCCCAGGAATGGCTATTGACAGCTTGCCAAAAGACTGTAGTCCTGGCAAAGAACCAATCTGGAATTAAGGCTGACAGTTGTCATAACTGTAAAAGCACAAATATCAGGAAAAATAACATGTTGCGGGTTAAAGGCTGCTGTTACAGCTGATTAGTATCTGGATTTCTATGCAGTGCAAACACATCCTGTGTTCTTCCAGTCAAAGAAAACTGTAATAATTACACAAATATAATTAAGTATAGTGAGCACATATTGAAAAAGTTCTACTTACGTCCACGTACTATCTATTTATTTGAAAACATGACTGACAGCTCTTCTCAGATGCATAAACCAAGCTAAGAAGTCTTTACAAAGATTTCAGCAGTAAAATCAATAAAATAAATGGTTTTCATGCTTTTCAGGACTCTTTGTTTTTCTATGCACATACTTGCTACTATTTTTAGAACCAGAATACATGTAAAATTGAATTTCAAAATTTGATATGAAAGTAAAATATGATGCCCAGGCTCTGTTTTGGTTTCTAGTCTAAAAGAATCTTAAAGAGACTTTGAGTCTCTTTTAGTGTCTTCTATTGAGGTTCATCAGCTTTAATAAGAGTTACGAGTCTTTAAAAAAAAATTCTGGACAAAGCTTCTTCAGAAAGCTCATTTTACTAAAATCATAATTCAGACCCATCTTCTTCAGGCATGGGCTTGCCTTAGAGGTAAGTAGTTATTTACAGATATCTGAGATAGATGCCTATACCTCTGCATGGCCACTGGAAAAGGTATAGAGATGTCTGTCTTTCTCTCTTATTTTAGTAGGAACCTTTCCATAACATAAGTCATGAAAGGCATCCTAATAGGAAATACGCATGTATTTGAGCTGCTGTAGGTCTGGGGCTTTGCTTAAAAAAGGATTTGTGTAGGATTCAGTTTGGAAAACAGGCACCTAGCAGCAGTGATGGATACAGTGACAGATGGTATTTCATTTTGCACATTAGCCTCTTGATTAGGGTAACACCCAGGAGGTAAAGCCATTTGTCTCCTTTGTAAGAGGTTTGTGCATACAACCCCAATTCTCTTTAGTATGTACTAAGGCCCAAATTATTTCTGCTTACAATGCAGCTTCTTTTTGAGCTCCAAAAAAAAAGGGGGGGGGCGGGGGGGGGGGCAGTGGCCTCCCTCTTTAGATTTCATCTCTCTCCTATTTCTCTTTATGCATTTAATTTGGTATCTCTTAAGTAGAGAGCGTGCATATAAAATCAAATTTGAACAGCATTGAGACTAAATATTCAAGTACAAAAATAACCAGTTACACACAGAATATTCAATATTAGGCTACAGAGTCAAGAGTTTATATTTCTTCCCCCTGTCATTTCCCATTCCTAATAGCACCCTGAGCCACTGATATGGTACCCACTGGTATGGATAAAAGCTCCATTTTAGCCTGGTTATTAGGGCACTCCTTTGGGAACTGAAAGCAACGGGTGCAAACTGTCAGAGGCTCAGGAAATGCTAGAACTCACATCTCCTATCTTATCAATCAATGCTTTTGCTTAAAAAACATGCCTATTCCGACATCCAGCAGGGATAAAGTACAGGACTGAGACCATCAAGCTTTGCGCTGAAGGAATCAGGGATGTTTTGAGCAGGAGGTTGGAGAAGTGTCCTCACAGGTCTTCAGCAGAGTTCAGGCACCTACCTACCTGGCACACTCAGAAGCAATACAGAGCCTAGACAAGCGTTAGATTTTTTCCCCCCATGGCAAGGAATGTCTGACCATACACAGGTAGCTTTTGGACCCAAAGCAAGTGTTCTGATTGATTTTGGATTCCTTACAGGAGTTAGATGCTATCTGAGAGCAGGTGGTTCGGTTTGGCCACTGAAACTTAAGCACTTAGAGGTGCTGAAGTTGACAGTGACAACATACAGCAGAGCTCTTACTTTTAAGCGTTATCTAATAGGCTCCAAGGATTTATAATTATCTCTGTGACTTAGATTTTCTCAGGTTAGGATTATTTTAAATTTAAGAAAACTAAGATAATTAAATTACCTCTACCCTGAAATGTTTTTGAGATAGAAATAATTTCTGGCCGGGCTACTGACAAAGTTTCTTAATGATGACATCCATTTTTTGATTCTCTCTCTTAATTTCCAAGTTTTTTTTTTTGTTTTAGCTTAGCCTGATCTCACCAAAGTAGCATGTTTTTGTTTTCACTTTTAAAAGTTCTAAGAACTGAAGTAATCATTCCAGCCCTTTTAGTCATGATTTAACGTTGTTCTCATCCAAATCTGGATGTATCTGGAATGAAACATAGATTTTATACAGTAGGTAACTGAAAAAGTAATTGAAAAAATTCTTCTTGTGCAATTTGGCTTCACTTATAGTAATTGACTGTGAAGAGCTGATCCTGCTCCCAGGAGGTTAATCACTGACCCTCATTAACTTTGCTATAAACTATCTTTTTCCTTAAGTGTCACTTAAAGCAGGAAATCAATACTTCAGAATTAATATTTTATGGGAAACTGTTGAAAATCACTGACAATTTATCAGGGCTATTCATGCTGAGTTTCTATAAAATGTTCAGTACATTAACTTCTCCTAAATTCCATTGGCTAGCATTAAGTTTGCTGAGTTACCCAAAAGAAAGTAGTTACATTCCAGGAACAATATTTGTTACATTGTTTTACACTTCTATAAATATTTAAGAATAGAACTACAATATTTTACCTGAAAGCTGTTCCAACATATAAAACAAATTATTAAATTGTAATATATGCTCTAACAATAAAAACTGTATACACACTAAATGAATATTTCACATGAACAGTAGTGGAAAAGCTGGATTAACCTTGAACTATGTCCAGCTGAATGATTTTCTACATATATTTTTTTTCAGATTCATTGGCCTAGCACACCTCTGCAGGCAGAAGAATGCATAATTAAAGGAAGAGATGCTGTAAGTATCATTAATTACAAATCAAATATATTTTAACTATACCAGTGGCTGATCCGAAACAAGGATTCAGGCATCCCTAAACTTCAGAGAGATCAAAGCACAGATACAATTCTAAATGTTGCAGCTAAACATATGTAGCTACTGTGAATACACTAAATGATTAGTTTAACTGCTTTTCAGAACAGCTTATAAATTACCTTATAAATGGGTAATGAACATTTTTGAACATCTGAACTTTCTCCTAATTCTTTTTCTGGCAATAACAAAAAGGGTATCTTATCAATTTCCTTTTCCCATTTCTGTCTCCTTTTCTTCCCATACACATAGGATGCCCTGTCTGCTCAATCCTTTTGTACATTCTAATTTCTCTTTAAAATTCACATGGTCTGGAATACCTCCTTTCTGAGGTTATCTTAAAGGCTCATGGCATTTCTCTGGACCATTTTTGGACCTTGAGATTTCCAGGAGGGCTTGGTAGAAGAAAATGTTTTTCTACATTATTCAAACTTGGTGTTCATATTAAATAAATCCAAAACCTAAAATGCTTGAGCTTTATCTTATACTGCCCCTCAGTATAGGTTATTCTTACAGTTAAAGCTCTTTTACCTTTCCACCACAGCAATATTATGGGACATATTTTCTGATGTTTTGTCTATGATAATATTTTTGGGGAAGGAGGGGTGAGTGTCTGGGGAAATAAATCCTTAACTCCTTATAGAAATAGGTACTAAGACTCCTAAGATTGCCAAAATCACTATATTTTAAAACTCAATCTGTAATTATAACTTTTCAAATTTGTATTGTGATAAATGTGAATATTTAAAGAACTTCTTATGGAAGATCATTCTTCCTGCCCTGTGAAAGTCACGTCTCCATTTTCAAAAAGAAAAGCAAAGGATCCTTACATAATCACACGACTTCAGAAAATGAGTCTGTAAGAAAAAGATGTTAAAATTGTGAAAGCTTAAAATACTTTAACACCAAACAATAGGAATTATTCTAATCCTCACAAGAGATTTAATTATATGTGGGATCATGCAAATGGATAATGATAATTAATTCTGGGAATCCTTAATAATTTCTATTAGTGAACTCAGTGAAGTAAATTGCTCAACCTGAAAGGAGTCTAAATTAGAATCAAAACCATTCCTATTACTTCTCTTTTTATCTCCTTCATTTTTTGTCTCCATAAACATATTGCTTAATAGTATTATGTCTTAAAATTAGCCCTTTGCCATTTCTAAGTTTTGCATGCTATTTTTCATGCTATAAATTCTCAGAGAAATAAAACAGCAAAAAACATTATTTATCAGTGTTCTTTAAAGCTTTTTGCTTATTTCAAAGTTGTTTCCCTCTTCATTTTACTTTACAAAACATATATTACTCACTTCATAACCAACATTAAATAGAACTTTAAATGGTGTAATACGTATCTCCGTGTCCAGGTATTTCACGTGCTCTCTGCCTCTCACTATATATAACACAACAGGCCACTTTTATAAGCTCTTCAAAGGTTATCAGCTCATCGTGTAGCAGTAAAACGTTAAGCATTGTAGTCATTAAAACAGTTCTAGAAAGCTTGTAACAAACTAAATAGGACAATTACAAAAGCCTAATCTTAACAAGACGTGTCTCACCTTAAACCTGGGCCCTGCTTTTCTGGTGGGGATCAAGCTAGCAATGAAACCCTTCTGCTCTCATCCAGTATGCCAAAACCAACACCCGTTAGCCTGTGCTGTGAGAGCTTTTAATTCATGCAATTATTTTATCAGATTGGAAATCATTCAGAAATAGAGATCAGATTCAGTAGTGATGACTAGTTCCTTCACACTAAAAAGTTTCAGATGAATAATATTCCACAGATCTATTCATGTTTCTCTGAGTCTGCTAAAGGCAATCACAACAGTTAATTATTCAATATAGTAGGAGGGCAGTTTATTTTGACAGCCCCCTTGATGCATTTTAACGACCTCCCTCTTTGTTATGTGTAAGGGATATTATTACTGGGGTGAGCAGCAATGCCTAGCTGCCTGATGCTTTCCAGAATAGCATCCTCTTCCATTTGGTTATGATTTTGATAAAGTATAGCCATTTGGAATTATATTTTCTGTATTTGGTATCTGCCTGATCTAGGAGGATTTTTTTGCAGAAATTTTCAGGCATTTTAATGAGAAATTACAAGCACAGGAAAAAAAGAAGTGCAACTTTTTCCACTGAGAAACCATATCAACAAAAAAATCTAAGATCTTTCTTCCTCCAAGATGTTTTTGATACAAATATTAGGAGCTGCAGAGATATTTGGGGAGGAATTTTCTCCTTAGTAGAAACCATGTGGAGGAAAGCTCACACTAGCAGAGAGCACACTAGAAAAGAACGGATGGGGCAGAAAATTCATAACTGGAAGGGAGGAAGAAAGAGGAAAAGCATTAGATCCCAATAAAGCATCTAATTTAAAAGCTGCAAGACATCACACAATTCCTACATATTACCATCCCATTAATACCAGTCAACAAAGGCCTGTGAAACCCACAGGCAAGCGGGGTATGTCTGTGTCTGAGTGCTGGTCCATTTATAAAAGATAAGCTAATCTCAATTCATCTTTTCTCTCAATTACTGATAATTCAAGCATAGCAAGGCTTTTTTTTCCAGTGGATCTAAGTAATCTTGTCCTGATGATAGAAAATATGGATGTATTTGATGATTTTTAAGATTCTGTTAAAAAAAAAAAAGAAAGAAAGAAAGAAAGAAAAAAGCTAAAGAATTAAGAAATCTCATAAACAACAAACATATGATATTTAATTACACAATGAATTACTTGTCTGTGTAGGTTACTTGCTTCTTTCTGCTAGTATAATATACGTTCTTTTTGCGTGGTTAAGTATGTAATAGAGCATGTAATAAGGGAGACTTTCTCCATAGGATTCTTACTGATTTGTTGGAGAATTTGGAAGACTTATAAGGGACTGCAAATGTCTGAAGATAGTAAAAGGATGACATCTCAGTTTTGAACTTAATACTGTTTTGTAAGAGCTGAATTCTGCCCATGCTTCTGCCGCAGACTCCCCCTGTGTCGTTAAGCTTTCACAGATGCTCATTAAGACCTAGGATTCTTCACATCTACGTTTAACAGTCTGAAAACTAGTCATCATCTAAAGCAGTCATCCAGGCTTCCTATGCTGTCATCAGCGAAGGACAGTAATTTTCCCCAAAGGAAATTCCTCTACTCTGTTTCACACATTTATTTTAAGATAGAATTAATTGCCTTTTGGAGGTGTCTGGTGTTCTTCATTGACCGTTGAAGGAGCTTAGATGAATAGTTAGATTGAGATTAGGTATTTTAAAGCAGATGCCTAAACTATTGATAGCTAAAGCTAGCTGAGATTAACATCATTGTAACTGTGTCTTCTTAAATTCTGTGTCTTCTTTAAATTCTTTAAACCCATGGTCTGAGTTGCAGAAATGCTGAGCAATGAAAATGAAAGAAAATTTTGCTCCAAACATAGAAATTACTGTATAAAGTTAATATTGTGGAAAACTAAGTCCCAGGAGTCCCAAAATCAATGGATACTTTTATCTCACTCTTTGTGTTTCTAGTTGAGCACAGGAAGGATAATGACTCCCCATCTCAAAGGGATGTTTGAAAAAATTTTAATTGTAATATTTATGAAGCTGCAAATACACTAATGAGTCCCAGAGTACAACCCAGGGGAAATGAATAATTTCTTCAAAGGAGGGTTTGAATAGTGAAAGTAGATAAAGCATGAGCATATACAATAAAAAAATGTATATTGATTAGCTGTTCATTACATATGAAATTAATGGTGCAGAGGTCTTGTGGAAAAATATAAATTTTTTTTTCTTGAAGGAAAGTTTATTTAAGTTGAGAGAGAAGTCATTTGCTGAATGTTCATATCTCATGCTCTGAGTCTAATATCTAGTGCGTTATAATAAAACTTAGTAGAGCAAATATTTAAATTCATAGAATAACTCAGAGATTAAAAAAGCACAAAATATATATTTTATAACTTAATAACACCTAACTAGTTAAGTGTCTAAAATAACTTGTAATAAATCAGGATTTTAAAAATTACTTTTTTTCATGTCACGAGTGTCCATCCACGAGTTCAGTTCTAGTGTAAAGCAAGAGAAATAAGATTTTACGGGTAACAGAATAGAAATTCTCAATATGCATACTGTCATCTGAAGACACTTAAGATATTTTCTTTTCAAAAAATATATTTTAAAATGTTAAGATTTACATCTACCTATTTTTTATGCAAATAAGGATGAATGTGCAAATTACATCCGTGTCCTTCACCGATACAACAGAACACATCTTCTGGCTTGTGGAACAGGAGCTTTTGATCCGCTCTGCACTTTTATTAGAGCTGGACATTCATCAGAGGTAAGAACTTTATTTTACAGAAATGACTCTTTTGTTCTGTATTTCAGAAAGTCCTCATGGTTAAAAATAAATGTTTAAATTCAAGATCTCAGAGTTCTTTTACAGATCATTCAAAAGATATTTTCATTAATAAAATCTAGTGAGACTCAGAAGTCTTTTTTATCCTAGAGTCTTATTGCTAGTTGTGCTGATATTACACTTAAAGCAAAATTATTCTTAAATATTCATGGTTTTTGATAACTTTCTTTTTTTAGGTAATAATACACAGTATAAAAAACAAATCTTTAGTATGTTAGGACACAGAACAACTTAATTTTTGTTAAATTCAATTTTTTAGTTTTGTTCACATTCAGCAAGTCTATGTTAGTTCCTTAACAGCGCTTACAGATGAGTGAAATAATACTATAGAGAAGGTCAGAAAATGCCATATATAATCTGTATTGTCAGTGTATTTCTCATTCAAAAATGTAAGTTTTCTGGATTTTTCAGATATGTAAGCTTCCTCAGGTACCGTACTTGCTCCTGATTGTGTAAAACCTGTGCACTGCTACATGGAGTCCAAAATGTTGAACAATTGGTTCTATTTACTGGTGCAAGTCTTCAGTCCTCATCCTACTGTCATTGCCACTCTAGAACTACGAAATTTATGAGCATATTTTGAAGCTTCCTGTATCTAAAGGCCTTCTTGAGGGTCTCAATTTCTTCAGTTGTTATCAAATTGAATTTGTGTTTAAAGATATAAATTCCATTACAAGGTCTGGGTCTTGGAAGTCCAGCTGAAAACATCCAGTCCGAAGTTCAAGGTGAAAATAGGCCACTTGGTGTGGACCTTTTTATTTAGCAATGCCATGGGGATTATTTATTTTATTACAAGACAGAAAGCATAGAAATTTTTTGGGCCCTCAATCTCTTAAAATTTTGGTTGGATTTGATCACTCTCCAAAGTCTGAGAAGAACTAAAAGTGAAGCTCGTGTTTTATACGCCTCAGAGACAGTGCTGTGAAGTCCATGGACTTTGCCCTGGCATACTGAATGAGAGGAGGAAAACGAGCCAGTAGAAGAGGTCAGACTCCAGGAGGTGAAAGAAGTGATAGGTGGTCCCAGTGTTTGATCCAGGTTACCCTGAAGCTGGAAGGGAGTTTGTGTAGGCTGCTAGAGCAGCTCATTGATAACCGCTGCCTAAGAATCTGGAGAGCTCTGGTCGCACGATCTGCACAGTAGGACATGACGCGTGAAGACCATCTGTAGCCCAGGGTAAGAAGGGTTTTTACTAGCAAATGTCAGGAACATATGCTGGACAATAGGCTTGCTTAACTGGGTAACGTTTGGTGATTTCTGCTGGTAAAGCTGAGGGCTTGTCATGGAGGTGGTATTAGAGCATCAGCCAAGCAAATTCTTGCTTTCCCCATGGCAAGGAGGGGGATTTCAAACTGACTGCAATTCTGTGAATCCACATTAGAAGTGGGTTTAATATTATGTATATTATTTATACAGTGCGTGCAGAGTGAAACATAAAGACCAGCCGTGCTGATCCATGGATGAACATACGGAAAAGCAGAGCTTCAAAATAAATGAAGTCACAAGTACTTTTCTTTCCATTTCCAAGTATTTTAGAATATTTGCCAAAAGTTTAAAGCTACATAATAAACAGTCAGTTGATTTGTGTAAATGTAATGAAAACAGGAAAAAAAGAGGAAAGCATTGTATTTCATGTTTCTGCAGCTGAACTTGGAAAAACTGGAAAAGCTCTCCTATTTCCTAAAAGCTTGAAGCTTGCTTTCTACTTACATTTACAAGGTTAAGATCTGGGGCATTTTCATGTGTGAAAGAAAAAGTGCAAATATATATTGCTGTATTTTTGCCAAAGTTTTGATCTTACTTTTAAGTGTGGTTTTAATTAAGCATGTGACTACAAAGAAGACATCTATCTATATATATTTATTTTTCTGATTATTCTGTAACAGAATTACTCAGTTTATCCCTTTAAAAACATGCTTCTCCTAATTCCTTTTCAGTTTAAGTTCTCCTAGCCAGACTGGTTTTATTTTATTTTTTAACCTTTAATTGTTATACTCAGTGTTTAACTGACATTTTTGTACCTAGTAGGTTAAAGCAGCAGTTCAGACCCACTCCATACCTACAGCATTACTTATTGGGGTATGCTGATTGGGAAAAATAGGAAAATTGAGAACAAGAGACTACAGCTGATTTAAAAAAAAATACTTAGAAAAAAAGCGCTTAGATGAGTATGAATGGAAGATATGAAGTTTTGTGAAGTGTATTCATATAAGTCAGTTAAGGCATTTACTTCAGCATTTTTTTTTTTTTGAACAATTTTTTGGGGGGCAGAGGCATTCCTTTGCTCCTAGTCATGTGGTTCTAGTTTGTTTTGTCATGCTGCAAGATCCAGTCCATGCTGTGCACCTTCCTCAGCCATCAAAGCCAGAAGTACCTCAGAAGTTAAGACTCCAGCACAACACTTGAAATTATTTGAATAGTACAAACACACTGTCTGCTAAAATTGAGGAAGGAACTATGTAGTAAGCAATAATTTTAAAAGAAGACAACTTTACATTTCTTCATTGCTCGTGTCATGAACCTCCTGTCAGGCCTCCTGGTATCATTTAAAGGAAGCAATGTCTGTATATTTAGGAACACTATTTAAGAAAGTATAAGCAATGGGCTGATAAAAATAGAATCCAAGCAAACAAAAATCGAGAAGCAAGATTTGTGTATAAAATTGAATGTGGCTCATGATCTTCCTCTTATGTATCGCTGTCCTTCCTTCCCTTCTTTTTGTTTATTACTCTCCCTTATCAAACTGAAGTTCTAAAATTTTGCCCACCCTGAAGTCATGGGAAAATTACCACTTTGCTGTCTGTGTAGACCAACAGGAAATATATTTGCTGCAGTAAAAAGTAGCTATATTAATTTCCAGTGTGTGAAAAGCTGACCATCAGGATTAAAAAAAGACAGGTGTCCTATGTATGGAAGGCTAAAAATAACATATGGTATGTGATGGAGTGGGCAAATTGCAATCTTGTTTTCTTTGACTGATAAGGACACCATGAAACTGCAGGAAGTGAGAGGACCAGATTCCAAAATTGCAGTTCAGACTCTGGTTGTTGCTTTCCCTTTAGAAGAACATCCTGAATCAATGATTACTGATTATTTTCCGCTAGTTTCACCCAGCTTGACTCTCTTGCCTCTTGCTCACATTCTGACTTTCACAGAAGGGAGAATAAGAGACGATTGGCAGCTGCTCCCCAAACTCATAAGGTCTAGCATGGAAATAGCCTAATCTGGGAATACAGAGATCCTTACACAGTGCAGCTGGCTCACAGCCAGACTCAGCTGGAGCCCAATGATAGGATCATATTCGTTGCATTTTTTCTGAATTCGTTTTTATTACTGAGGACAGCTGTACGAAAACTGGTTTGTTTTTTTCTTAAAAACATCTCTTTTCTTTCCAGCTTAGATCACAGTTCCTCACATCTAGCTGTATAACATGCTTCACAGCTTCTAAAGGTGTTGCCAATAAACAGAAAAATGTGATTAGGAGAATTTTAGTTTGAGGTGGAGACAGTACAAGCAGAGGAGATATCTCTGCATAAATATCTAAAGTGGAATAAAATAGCAGCAGAAATATATAAATAGGAAATAAATGCAGAAAATAAAAAAAAAAAAAAAAAAAATATGATAAGATCATACTGCTTAAAAAAAAAAACAAAAACATGTTAAAAAAAAAAAAAAAAAAAAAAAAAAAAAAAAAAAAAAGTAAACTCCAGATTTTTTTTCTGAAGGGTAAATGCTGGTTTGTAATGCGTAGTTACAGTGTTAAAGGAACCTTTTTGATATTTTTACTAAATATATTGAACTTCAGTATAAGTAAAATCTAAATTTGATTCGAAAACTAAGCAGCTTCTGAACGAAATCTCTTTAAATAGCACAAGATGCATCTGAAGCTTACGTACCTATTTGGAACAACGACAGTCTCCAGATATACTGAGGACTGGGAGGTGGGAGGAAAGAAGGGAGTCACTACAGCAGACTTCTGCGTATCCAGATACATAGTAAATGAAGAATATAAAGCTAAATTCACTCTTCCATGTGGAATTGTGGGTCAACGGTACCAATAGAAGGGAAATACTTGCTTTGTGCTCAGGACCCTTAAGCATATGTTCACCAGTGCCTCTTGAGCCAAAAGATGTAGCCACCTAAGTAAAAACTGTAGGGCTTTTAGATTATAATGTTTATTTGAATAAAAATTAAGAATGTAGGAACTTAAGAACTTGATAGAATAGCAGGATTATATTTTCTACAGCCTTAGCCATTGCAATTTCCTGAACAGGTCAAAGAGAAACAATTTGGTGGAAAAAAATGTCTGATAGAGACTCTTGTTCTTGGGTGTCTCTAGTCCTGTGTTGCAGGAAAATGTGTTTCATTGTTGGCTTATAACAAAAGTTTAAAAGCCATTAGGTAAGAAAATGAAACGTTATAGTCCTTCACTGAACTGTGATAATATCCCAAAGCCATGTTCATAATCATATCCATACTGTATGGGATGCTATATCATTACTGAATATTTCGGTAAAATGGCAATGTTTTTATAAAAAGAAGCATTCTGTCTCCAGGACAAAGTTTGCCTTATTTTCTTATGTAGCTACATTCCCATTAAAAATAGGCGTGAGCTATGTCTTGCAGAACATTGAGCTCTGTCAACAACCACTGAAGCCAAAGGGAGATTTCAGTCTAAAAAAAGCAAGCAGAATTTGGTTGCCTAATTGGCCGAGCATTGCTCTTTGGAACTTATGGAAAATTAGAAAATTTAAGCTGCTCAAAACACATAATAAATAGATTTGAGAAATGTACATTTTTACTATGTAACAATAGAAAGATGTTTTGAAATCTTTTGCAATGAAATTGTGCTATGATATATTACCTATGTCTTAACGTTTCTTTCATTAAAGCTTTTCAAGGTTTATAAAAAACATCGTGATACTATTTATTTAGACTTAATATAAATAATTATATTTGAACATATTAATCATATTAAGCAATAAGCAATAATTATTGTATTTATTGCCTCAAGTTGGGTGGTACTGCCAAATAAAAACCAAATACTATTTTCTATTATTAGAAATATATAAATACTATTATTTATAATTATAAATTATTTGAAAAACTATATACCCATTTCAAAAATTATATATAAACAGATAAATGTAGAAATTTTGTTATAATATTGGTTTAACTGATACATCTTTCAAATTTCAGGCTGTTCTCTTTAATATATCTGTTGCTACCTTTATAAAAGCATGGAATTGTAGTCACTGATAGCAACATGCAGCTTTTTTATCTTTTTCTCTCTTTCTCACTACTTTGGCTCTGATGAATGTTTCTTTCTCAGATATAAACATTTCAACCAATTACCCAGTGTTTTGCTGCCATTTAGAAATTAATTTCAAATTGGTAAAAATAGGAGTGCTGACTTTGCAGATATAACAACCAGGTCACTGTTTGCAAAAAAGAATACTACAAAATCTTGTCTAACAAAATGCAAGCAAATTAATTGCCCACCAATAAGTGAGTTAACTATCGCTGACTTCATGAAACACTTCCAAATGTCAAAGAGGCCTTATAGGTCAGAAAAGGTTGAATGCCTCCGGTGCGTATTTGTCTATCAACCAGAAAAAAAGGGATCTCACTTCATTAAAATTACTATTCTTTTTATGAAGAAAACAGATCAGACATCCTCCAACTCAAATCTTGAATGAATTCCAAGAACTGAATCCTTTCTGAGTGCTCTCTGAGAACAAATCTGAGATAAATTTTCAAACCAAATAAAGAATATGAAGGAAAGTGGAGAAAAAATTACCCTGTATCCATTCTTATCAAATGCAGTTTCAACTGCCAACAGTACTCATCACTCCTGTTGCTAATGATGTCACCAGGAAAAAAAAAAAAAAAAAAAAGAAAAAGGAGAGGAAAGAAAAGAAAGAGTCTGCATTCAATCTTTTCCTTTTACATTCGCACAAATTTCTCAGTTTTGTTAGCAAAGGAGTACTGAAATGAGTAATTTCTATATCAATCCATATTTTCTCACTTACTAGTTGCTAGCTATTGGCATTCCCATACTGTTCAATATAGCTCAAAATACCTTAACTCAATTATGATGAATGTTACAGAAATCAGAGAAGCTATCTGTAGTCAAATAGTGTTTCTTTTTTTTTCCTCTCTTAATAAGTTATCTACTCACCAGACCAATATATTTAAGGGAAAATAGGAGGCCTTACAATGGTCCAAAGTGCCAACCCCAAGAAGCAGTTTTACTAAATCCAGATAGAAGTTGCACCAAATATAGATAAAGTAAATTCAGAAAGAAAGCAGTTTTCAGAAATTATATCCTTTTTTTAACAAACTATATAGACAACAAGACACAGATGATTTCTGGAGAAAAGAGCATCTCTGCATGACAAAGCCTGTAAGGGAATAGAAGTTGCGGAAAAGAATAGTGCACCAAGAATTTTTCTTCCAGAATAAGTTGTAAATCTGTAAAGTCTACACTGAGCTGGCAAAATACCATTTCAAATCTAACTCAGTAAATCGCATACAGGTGCATTTCTCCACACCAGAAGGCTGAAGGGCTAAGTCATCTTTTCCACCATATGCTACAGTGGTTTGGTGGAGTCTACCCTAGATGTTTTCAATCTGATGTATTACTTACTAAGCTATTTCCTTTTTAATTAGCCTGATAGGATTCTGCTTGCCAGGGGACAACACCACTAAATTATAAGCCTTTAAAGACTGCTACAAAGGAACAGCCTTTAGTGAGGCAGCAGGAGTGTTTGTGTGGAGCACAGTTCAGTCAGGCTGGAATTTCTGCTGTTATTTCTAATCTCTGTTTCCCTTAATTTTTCACTGGATGTGGAGAGGGTGGGTGGACTTCTTTTTCAATATATTCTGAGATGTAGAGCAGAAATAAAATAATATTCAACTTTTTGGTGAGCCTGTGCTATTGTCCTCTCTTCCCTGAAAGAGTAGACAAATTCCTGCTGAAAGAACTGAAATAGAATATTAGTCATACTTCAGCTCAGTTTTCATATAATGCAATTTTTGTTTTCTTGACTAGTATTTTATCATTCTTTCAGCTGCATCTAGTTCTTTTTAAGAAAAAAAGTATATATATTTATTTCTATTATTCTAGAATATAATTTTTGACATATTTTTTATAGACATAAAAACAATGATCTGTTCAGTTATTCCCTCTTCATTCTTTTTTCTATTACCTCATCTCCGCTCTCAGTTTGCAGAGGATTAAGGAGGAGGAACATCTGGTTTCACTGATCAAACAGAAGTGGGTGTTGGTCACTCCTTCATTAGATAAAATGTGTGACAAATTCTTGCCCTGGAAATATTTGCTCAGAGACACATGGTCTGTCTTTACAACCACTATTTAGAATGTCATCAACTAAATTTTAGCATGTTTACCAAGTCAATACATTTATGGAATTGAATATGCAATGCTAAATACTATGAAATTGCTTATTTATTGCAGTCTTCCCTGTCTATAGCGCGTATGAAAGTAGTCATTAACCTAGGTGATCTTTAAAGCAGTGTCAAGAGTTCATGTATGTAAAGTGATGCTGGATAATTGTCATAATTTCACAGAATTTAAAATTCTATTCTGAATGCCCACTTCACTGACAGTTAAACTTCACCGAAGCATCCTAAAGCCCCAAATTTCTGTTAGTTCAAAGCATTTCAGATTTTGGAAGCTAAAATCAGTGTGCATTTGGAGAGAGATTAAAAATCTACCTAAGGCCATAACAGACAGGAAATTAATTAGGTGAGCGTTACAGCTATGCTCATAGCAAATGGCAAATGTGTTGCGATGGGTATGGGGGAAGTGAGCAGGAAGGCCCAAGACCCCAACAATTTAACCCGAGGAAATACTTCTATTTCAGCCCAGAAAACTGAACAAGTGCTAACCAAGTAACACATGGAAAAGATTTTCTGCACCAACTCAAAGGACAACCCTATCTCCAAAAGTGGCTAATCTCTGATTCTTCTGAAAAAAAAAAGATAAACATATCCACTTTTGACACAGGGAAAATACTTCCGTCCTAACCAATGCTCCTCATTACGTGAGAACCTGAAGCATGAGATTTAGTTACAATACTTATTTTAATGAATAGTTGGATATGTGACACTCAGTAAGGGTAAAGAGGTAAGAGCCGTTCTGTTCCTCCCGTGATTTGTAAAGAAAGGGATGAATGGCTACTGCATGTATAGGAACAAAGGCCAGGACATTTTACGTTATCAGTCATACTACTGCGTTGGTTATTTCTCCCAGATACTGAATCAAAACATATTCAGGAAAATACATATTGTCATTTCAAAGGCTCCAGATAATGGCAACTCCACTACTTCTGTGGTAAGCTGTCCCAATATTTAATGACTTTCAGTGTTAGGAAATTGCCACTTACTCAAGGTTAAATTTATCTAACTTCAACTTCCTGCCATTTAACCTTGATATAGCTCTGATAGCGAAGTTGAAAAGTCTCCCACTATCTTTTCCACATCTTTTTCATATGTAAGTACCTATATACAAAGATCAAGCTACCTCTTCACTTTTTTTTTTTTTTTGATAAGCTGAATAAATATAGCTCCTTCAACCTCGTACCACAAGGATTCCTCAGTAGTATTTGTGGCCTTCCTCTGAACTCTCTGCAGTATTTTCACCTATCTTGAAAGTGTAGACACAAAAATCAGACAGACTGTTCTGTGCTGTGTATGTAAGCAAAGTCACTTTACTACTCCTCCTTGATATTCTTCTTTTCATGAATTCAAGAGCACATTAGCTGTTCTTGGCAGAGCACCACATTGCTATGGTAGTATTTTGTCACTTTACCCAAAGTTCTTCTCTAAAGCCTAAAGTTATTCCATTTAACCTTACACACTTAGCTGGGGCACTAAATGAGGTACATCCGTCAAGTATTTGGTAGTTCGAGTGAACAACTGTCTGAAACTTTGTCTTCTAGGGCATTTTCTTGTACTTGAGGTATAAATTGTGCTCCTGATTTCAAGATATCCCGCTTTGGGTATGATTGCATTAAAATATATCACGTTAGCTTCTGACCATTCACTTGGTGAACATTCCATAACCTGAGTACATTCAGAACATTTATTAACCTATTCTCTTTATTATTTATGTATCAAAGTCCTTTTGTGTTATTTTCAATCTTGGAAAGAAATTAGATGATCGTTTAAATCACTGATAAATTAAAAATCTATCTATTATATCAAGAACAAAAATTAGGAAAAATTTCAGTAAAGGAGGATTCACTGATGCATACCTAATAATAACTGTACCATGATATATGTCAGCAGTTTATTTTTACCTTAAAAACTCACAAAGTACAATGTTTCATTAAATTGCTATGTACTAATTCAAATGTCTTGGAGAAAACTGAGTATTCTGTGTCAGAATAATTATTCCTATCAGTCAGTTTTATATGTTGTAACAGACAACAGGTTTGTCTGACAGGACCCTCCATCCATAAAATGGAGTAAATGGCATTAATTACTTTTGTATACTTTGTAAATGTGATCGTACTTGAAGTTTAAGGTCAGTTTGGCTGATTGATAGAGTTTATGAATTGATAACCATATGAAATGAATTTTCCACTGTATTAGAGCTGCCCTTTGCAAGATAAAAGACAGATGGTCAGGAGAGAATGAATCAATAAGGAGGAATAATTCTATTATGCCAAAGAAATATTCCACCTGTGTGGTAATTTGATGGGGTGAGTAAAACATTCCAGTTTTCATCGTACCAGTGGTTAGATTCTGCCACTTTCATTTATGATGGAAAGTTCTTTTCTAAGTGAGGACATCTTAAAGTCTGTGGGGCTTTTTCAGGAGTAAAGGTTCTCCACAATAAGGTGTTACTCATCATAATTAAAAATACCAAAACACTGAAGAATGACAAGTTTCAGTTAATATTTTTGTGGGTTTACAAAATGCCTCCGTAATATTCTGCTATTCTGTTACAATGTATGACTAATAATTTTCTATTTGACTGAGATCCAGCTAATAAAATTATTTCAGATTAAAAAGTGGACTAAGAAAGAAGCAGCTCTTGGAAACAGGAAGCAGCCGGCAGCTCCGCTGGCCGTGGGTCCGCTCCCCTGCCCTTCATTCCAGAACGTCCCACACTCTCACGCCCTGCTGAAGCACCGCAGAAGGCTGTTGGCCACCTAGGTGTAACTCTGTAGGGACAGAGAGAACTCCCCTAGGATCTCCTTTTCTTCTGAAACCCACTTTCAATTTAGTGTGTCTTTTGTGTTCTTTAGGCCAAGCGTGTCTGTTGTTCCACCCACCAACAAAGCCTAGACTGTAAACTCAGACTATAGAGAATTATCCTTCCTTTTCTCTGTGATCCCCTTTTTTTTTCTTCCCTGAATACTATGACTGGAGTCATTGAGTGAGAGGAGTTTTATCTGGGATTTACTCTGATGGGAGCCTCACAATAAGCTTTGACAAGCTTAGCCTGTCAAAATCAAGGATGCAGGATGCCCTTGGCTGTCAGGACTCAGTTGTGTGTAAAGGTAGCGCAGTTCCCCCACAAAAAATCTTCTGTTTTTGTGTAGTACTTTTGTACTATCTGTAGCTACTCTTTCACCTGGGTATTATACTATAATCTCCATGCTCATCAATATAAATCCTTTAATTTTAGAGATCCCTTATCCAGTCCCTGCAACTTTCATACATGCTAACCATTATACTTGTATAATATCATAATTTATATTGCTAATAGTTTCATAGGACCTTAACGAGTTTGTGTCAATCTAAGGTCATGCAAAGTTGTGACTCCTAAAATCCTGATCAGTTCAATCACCTCTGCTTATTAACTCTGAACTCCTGAGGATGAATGCCTGTGATTTCCACATGCAGTTGTTACTGCTTGCAGAATATTGTCAGCATATTTCACATGCATTAAATCAGGGAAATGTATTATTTCTGTCACTTTAGGCTGGATATTTTGACAGAAGTCACAAATTGCTAATCCTTTAGCAAACCCAGACAGCAGTCTGACACAGCTCCAGATTTTAAACATATTTTTACATTGGAGCCCAATATGTCTTAGTCATTTAACTGTGGAATAAAATGCATAGACCTGAAAAATACATCTGAATTTGCAGGGAGGATTTAATGTCCATAATATTTTATGCACTCTCATCCCAAAGGACGATTGATCTTTTCAGTATGTCACTGAATAGTAAAGAGGATTGAAAACAGATCCTCAAAAGAAATACTACCCCCCAAATAATCTTAATTATGTCAAATAGTGGAGAACTGACTATTTCAGCTAGTTCTTTGAGGATTCTGCTGCTAATGTTGAATCCCATTTGGGCTGAGAAAATAAAATTGAGTGAACATGGAGGGTGTAATTTTCAAAACTGGTAATCTTCGGACTATAGAGCAATGTTTCGCCAGTACTTGGATTTACTTTGGAAAATTATTGCTTTGATTTTTTTTATAAGCTATTATATTTTTAAAGATTTTTTTTAACTGCTGGAGCATTGCAGTGTTACTCACCAGTATATCTGTGTGCCTGTGTTGTTACGCTCATGTAAATAGTCTAGTAGCTTTCAAGAGTAGTATATTAAAGTATTTGAAGAATGGAGTCCTTCATATGAACTTCATGGGCTTTAGGATTTTTGCTGGAGGTTATTGATTCATTTTCTATTGGTTTTAGATTTTGAATTTCTTAAACAAGGTGTTTGTCTTCAGTTTTCTAATTAAAAGTATTAGCGGTATCTGAAAACATGTTGTAGTATTCTATTCTGTTTGAACAATTGTTCATTTTTTATATTGATTTATATCAAACAGGCACCTATCTAATATCCAGGATTATAATTGTCAGTGTGTTTATATGGCTTATATACATTCTTTTTTAATAGGCTAAATTTTGTCTACTTGAATATCAAAGACTGTATGATAAGAAAAATCTTTTCAGGCTTGATCCAGTATGTTATTTTCTGTTGTTAAGTAAAGAATAAATATTTTACAGTATATCACTTTTACCACGTGCCTTGTTGATAAGGCAAATGTGCAGATTAAAAAAGGTCATGGAGTTGAGAGTTCATTTTGGAGCTTTACATTTGAGTTATATTTTATGCTGATTTACAGACATGTTCTGTGATTTTTCAGATTTTTTTAAATGGTATAGTCAAGGTTCATCCTTCCTAAAAGAAGCCACTGCATAGTGTATTCAATTCGTCTCTATGTCAAAATAAGAATGTAACGATAAGTGAGTATACAAGAAAAAAAAGTTTAAAAAAAAAAAAGTTTTGATAATATACAGAAAGAAAGAATACTTCTGAAAAGTGTCATGTAAATTTATACTCAAAATATTTAAGTGCAAAAGATATAATGAAAACAAAGAGATGTGTTCTGTGAATTGCACTTCGTTGTCTATTGGGATCTCCCTGGATTCACTCAATATTTAATTTCTCACATCTGAAAACAAATCCAGTGACAAAATGCTCTACAAAGCCTAAATTTGATTCATTTTAACCAAATCACATTGAGACAAGTTCTTTGGTTCCTTAGGTCATGTGAGTGTGCATGAGTGCGTATGAGTGTGCAAACTGCTAAGTTTTTGGATGTGCAATGTTAAGATTAAACCAGCCTTAAAAATACAAATTAGAACATATATATATGGGCAACAGATGCTTTCTTTGAGTAGGAATTGCACACCTGCTATATTAAATGTTTTAAAATAATCTTTTCTATAGAACAAAATCTGTTACTGTCTTAGAGATTTCTTAAATTACATTAATTCCTATGGAGCTGAAGATTGTCGGTGAACCTGTAAGGTTACATTCCTGTTGGGTGCCTAACTTGATGAAGTTTTTAAATCACAGTCTTTCCCATGGCTGGCATTATTATCTTGTTTCTTTGTTTTACAATAATATTTAGAGGGAAATATATTGACTATGTGGAACTAGTAAATGCAAGAATAATATCCCCTGTTGGGGACAAGGGCCTTGGTATAGTTCTTATCAAAACCAAATGAAAAATTGCAATGGACCTTAATGTCAGTGTTCTGTGAGAGGATATAGCCTGCAATCAAAAGTTAACCCTTTGTAACTGAAAGTAGCCCTGGTACTCTTGTGCATGTGTACAGACGTGCAAGGAAATTCATCTGAACACACGGTCTTCTGAGTAGGAATGTGAAAATCCCCTCGGCAGCCCTTGCAAACCTCCTCCATTTGCAGCTCTCCCTCTCACCCTGGGCTTCAGTCCTCAAGTCTGATGAGCCTAGGGGAAAACTCTCTCTACTAGGTGTTTTGGTTGGCCAGCTGGTTCATTACGATGTTCTTCTCTCTCAGGATCAGAGCAATTCATCTCTTCCCAGAAGTCTTTCTTCCTCCTCAAACAAGGCTCTGTGAAGTCAATCTTTGCTGTTGATATTTTCTTCTTCGATGTTTTAGGGATTATTTTAACAGAAAAAAAAATAGAGTGAATTATATCACACTAGCATCACTTGGCTTTTTTCATACTTTCAAAAGACATTCATAATTCCTCAGAAGTGATGCAGCCTTGTTTTACATTTCCCTCTTTACTGGACTTGGCAGGTGAATATTCTTAAGGTTCGTAATAGTGCTCTTTAAAAATGCTTGAAAATACATGACCACTAATATGCAAAAGAGAAATATCTCTTGCATATAATGTTATTCTTATTTTATGTCCATATAATTATGAAATCATAACTCTAAGACTAAATTTTACCCAGTGAATTGGAGTAATAGTGAATATACCCAGTGTTAAGAACTATATTCACAAAAAGTTGACCAGTCACAACACTCAATATGAGTTACTAGCCCCCAGCATAAATTATCTGAGCTTCTTAAAAGAAAAAGAAAAAAATGCACAGTTTTGCTGAAGAGTAGACCTTGGCTATACTGTTTGAGAGTATATATACATAGTTAACTAAATAATCAAAGATTTCAAAGTAGTTTAAATTTCCTTTAAAATTGCCAATATGACAGGTTTATTTACTTATCTACCTGGAAAATATTAAAAGATGAAAGTGAAAAATATTCTTCTACAGAAAATCGAATTATTTTTTATCTTAAAAATAATTTCATTAGATAAAACAACCAAAGTCCCTACAAATTTAAGTCCCTATTTTACTTGAGAAGATATAGTCATAGTTGAGAATAGGCATAGGTGCTTTGCTGAATAGGAATACAAGTAAGCATATGTTTTAAATTAATCGCATGCACAAATGCTTTCCTGAACCATAGCAAAGCATGAGAAAAAGCATTTTTCTGCAACAAAAGTTAAATTCAGACTTTAAATTTAAATGGCTCAGATTGACCTTTTTCTTCATTATCATTTATAACCTACATTCTTCTTCATTGTCTAAAATTATCAATTCACATCGACTTAATGATAAAATGGGTGTTGTCCTTGGAAATAACTTCTTTTTCTTTTTAAACTACATGATTATTTTAATAATAGTTGAAAGTGTATTAGATTTCCTGAGCCATAGACATCATAAATCAAACCCAGAGCACCATTTTTTTAACAAACTACATATATGAATTAGTAATTCCACTCCCAGTCCTCCATATGTCTCTTTGCGTGACTTTCACCCTAACCACTGAAAAGTGCCTGTAAAATAAATGGCAATGTTGAATTGCTGAGTTGTATAATCTGTGAGGAAACTGTCAGTTTATTTCTGACATTTCTCGAAGGGGAACAGCAAGAAGGGCTAGAATTATGGTATTAGCCTTCAAAGCTGATTATTAATGTGTAACGCTTATTTCATTTAAATTGGCATCCTGTGGAAGCTGACACATCTAACTCCCGATCTTCAGTTACTTGTCCCAGTGCAAGGAATAACTTATTGCAACCATGGAATATTTGATATTCTGTCCTAAAAGGTGAAGGTGGAAAATCTCTCTTGGAAGGAGTCATTGCTTACATTTTACTGTGACTTTTCAGACAGTTTCATGCATCTGCAAGCGTTTATGAGATACACATCCTGCTTTGTGTCAAAACTGAAGTTCACTTAGAAACTTCTCCAAGTTGCACTGAAATCCAATTTTTGTCTACTTTCACTGTTAATGGTTTATATATTTAAGCCTCAATCCTTATACAGAAATTCCAGCTGTTTAAATACAGATAATGAAAGGACACTGTGTATAGTACCTAATGTTTTCATTATATGGTTATATAGTTAACTATAAACATATATGCACCGTGAATCATAAAATAGATAGGTTTATCTCTACTATTAATTTCATTATGATTCTCAGAGGAAAGGTTCTCTGTAATAGTAGAGGAGTTAATTGGCGATCACAGCAAAACTCCAGTTTCAGTTAAGTTGTTCTGTATGCAGATTTCATGCATATAGTAAGGTTCGCCGTCTCTGTTCAGGATTTCTCCTGTGGAATTCCTGTGCCTCTGAAAGAAACGAGTCTATCGCATATAATCAGCATTTGCAGTATTGCCAGTGCTTTGAGGATACAAGAAATTTGGCTAGGTATTTGCAAATAAAGAGGCAGTGCACATATACTTGGAAATGTCTGATCAGCTTCTGTGGATAGTATAGTTTCCGTAAAGCGCCAGGCATTGCTGGACAGCGGAGAAGACATGCACATAGCTCCACAAGAGCTGCTGTCTTTAGTGTGAACATGCCCTGGGCTCTCCTGTGAGGAACAGCCTGGGGAACACGTGGTTTCGGGCAACAATTTAGTGCAAACCTCTTCTGTTATCTTGTGAGTTTTACTTTGATCTTTGGACTTACGCACTCACCTCAACATCTTGGTGAAACCTATCATTGCTTTCTTTTTCCTTTTCATTGTGGTACTATGCTTTGATTTGAAGTGACACAAAATCCTTCCATGTCTTCTGGAAGATTGCCATACCGGGCTTAGTTTTACTGATATGAGGACTCTTAGCGGGGTTTTATCTAGGGAAGATCTGGATATAAAATGTGGTTTATGATGCATAGGTGGGATCTATTGCCCTCCAATACAAAATATTCAGCTCCCCATATAGGATGAAACATGAACCACAAAATATGAGTAATAAAACTTCAAGTACTGATTCAAAATATTTTTGTTTCCACACTTCGTCTTGTACACTTTACTTGAATATGCTTCTCTTAAATCAGTTTTAAATTTGTTGTTTTTTCCTTTCATTGGCAAGTCCATTTTTGTTTTATTGTGAAAAAGTAGACAACATTAGGACTAGAAAAAGAATATTAAATCTGTAACTCTCAATTTATCTCTCTATTTACTGCTAAATCTTCCCTTCCAAAATATTGTGTTTTTTTTCTTTATTGAACTGATGTATTGACAAATAGTTTAGTCAATATCCTAGAAGAGAAGCTTTTTCGTAAATAACTGATTAGTGAAAGCAAGCAGGTTCTTTTTAGAAATACTACATTAAATCACATTTTATGACAATAATGGCTCCCTAGTCCATTTGTGTGCTTTCAAAGTTTTTTCTTCCCCTTTCTGAGTTCTCCTTACTGTTCTTTTTCTACTGTTGACCCAAACTATTGTGATATTTAGTTTCAAAACAGAACTGGTATATGATGTTTAAAAAGTATGGAATGGGGTTGATATTTCCACACACAGGGAGATATTTCCTCTTTGCTTAACGTTTAACCAACAGTGTAGTGGGAACAGTTACTACCGATGTGTAATGGAAGCCAAGTCAGCAGAAAATGATATGCCTGCAGTACCAGGCTCTACTCAGGATGACTTTTTTTGCTGCATCATCTTCAGCTTTAACATCAGTCATTATACAGGATAAAGAGCCTGGGTTTGGCCAACCCAGGAGCTTCTGGACGGGTGAGATTCTCCGTGCCTTCTTACCTCGCAGATTTTAAGATTATTACTAGTGTTTCCTGGCTTTTGTTTGTTATTTTTATTTTACATTGATTTTTTTACCTCATGTACGTATGAAACAGCTGTTTCATTTTTACAGAACTGCATTCTCCGTTACACCCCAAATTTATGGAAACTCTCCAACTACTGGGATTCTTACTTTTTGATCAGAAGTTGCAGCAAAATGGCATATATTATTTAGATAGATGGGAACAGACAACAGGCACATCAGCTTGGCTGATCTCGGAGCTAAGGACTGAATAATGTTATTGTTTTGGAATGGAGGGGCTTGTGACAAATTCAGAATAAATCGGTTTAAATGAAACACACAGAGAAATTCCATCACTCGTGATAGAGTGGGAAATAAAATACAATTTTCCCACTTTCCTTATATCCTTTCCGGAAAGTCCTTTCAGGACTTTACTTCGCTTTTTTATTATTGTTTCTTCTGCCAGTTTTCCGTCTCATGCAATGAACAATACCTCTTCTGTTTGCTCCTAGTAAATACTTTATATTTGCCTTAGGAGAGCATGACTAGCATAGGTGAAGCCACCAGGAGAGCAGGGAATATTGCTATTGGTCTGGGAGCAGCTGCACTTGCTTGGGAAGGGGCAGGTTTGGTGGGCGGGATTTTGTAGCTGGGGTTTTGTAGAGTTGTTAGGCGGGATGTGCCGACGTTAGGTGAGTGATCTGGAAGGAGAGGGACAATATAGCTTTACAGAGAGCAGACACAAAGCCAGGCTTCTCTGTCAATGAAAAGTAAAACTACCTCA
The DNA here is from genome assembly GCF_003343005.1 of Rhea americana. Lineage (NCBI taxonomy): Eukaryota > Metazoa > Chordata > Aves > Rheiformes > Rheidae > Rhea > Rhea americana. The sequence continues at coordinate 10,711,033 of NW_028185038.1, read as the reverse complement.
AAATCCTAGGTGACTTGGGGTCTTGTCACATGTAATTTTATGCCTGACAAGACATTTGCCTTTAGCATATTAACAACCTGAGTCTAAGATTAGTTTACTTGAGTATGTAGGTTGAATTTCTCTGATATGTTGACATAATCTGTATTTCATTAGCTTTTGGAGTAAAACCGTGATGTAGAACTTGAACTGCTCAAATAGCATAATGTGTGTTAGTCACAGAATTGATGGGTGGCATAACTGTATGAAGTGTTCAAAGATGAGCTTTCTGTCTATTTGGCTCTTAATTCTTCTTTTTTTTCCTTCTGTGTTTGTGATTTTTTACATATATATAAATGCAAAAAATAATGAGACAACAATTTTCTGGTAAATCTACTGCAGAAATCACATCTACTCTGAAAACTCTAAGCAGAGATTCATTCCTAAAACATACGTGCATGAAGAAAATATATAAAAGTCTCAAAACTACCAATGGAAGATAATACAGCATGATATAATAAACAACTACTCAAAAAAATGTTTAAAAGGAAAATACATTCCATGGTTGGATCTCTATCAAACGTTTAGATAATTTGGAGAAAAGATAGAGGAACCTTTATTCTCTGCTACCATAGAAATGAAACTCTATTTTTGGTGCATATTTTAATGACTTTTTTGGGCAATGCACACATAAAAATGCTTTGTAGAAATTTTCATGACAAATATATCAGTAAGTAATCATAATTGTGTTTTCTCCCTAATGAAGTCTATCCAGAACAGAGGTATAATTAAGTTAAGCTGGTTTCTAGTGTTTTTTTTTTTTTTTTTTCCTTTGCCTACGGGGTTTATGCTGTTTTCTGTGATTTTGTTTTAAAGGATCATCTGTTTCAACTGGAATCGCACAAATTTGAGAGAGGACGAGGCAGGTGCCCTTTTGACCCAAGTTCTTCCTTCACCTCCATCTTAATTGGTAATGATCTTTATGTCACAAACTTCACAGTCTTGTCAATCTGTCATCCTAAACCTCTTTCTTCAGCACTCCAAGGCGTTATCAGACTTCCATTGCAACCTTCCACATGTCAGACTTAATCCTAATAGTGCTACCCACATTAATTTTACATTCCAGGCAGTGATAACTTCAGCAAATGTGTCTCATAAAAGTGAGTAGATGGTATATTATGCGTGCCATTCTGCAGGGGTTGTTGGCTGTCATGTAATTTTAAGAATAACAATTTCCTGTTTTCCTTCAAAGGACAATGGTATGTTTAGCTTGGTCTTTTACACCTGTGAGAAATATGCAAAATTTAATATTTTCATCTTCAGAGACTTAATCTGAATAGCAGGCATCCTATAAAAATATTTGCAAGTTTAATTTTTCATATCTGAGGCGTTTGTTATTTCTATAAAATTTTTAAGTTCAAAATAAAAGATTTTTTTCAATACCTTCTAATAAAACTACCTAAAACTGATGATTCTCTGTTAGGAGGGTTGATCTTATACTTGCTATCTATAAAAGCAGAATTCAGTCTAAGTCTTACAGTGTCAGAAAACTGCTGAGATAGCACTTTTCAGGGATAAAAATTGTTTAGGATTTAAAGATCCTTTGACATTTACTTTTGACTTCAAATCTTAAAATTGGATCTTAAAATCCGACTGCCAAAATCTCTAATTATGAACTAAAATGATTTAGGTGACCCATAGCAATATGGAGCTATTGGCCGTGAGTGACAGACTTATTTTAACAGGCTAGATTTATTCATTCCTTTACATCACCAAACTACTTACAAGAAAAATCTCTACTAGTAGCATTAAATCTTTCACGTTTTAGCAATTCATCAAAATATTGCATGTTATCAAACATTGTTTGTCAGATTCTTAATAATTAATGGCTTAAGTTGTCATGAAAGAATTAGAAAAAAAAAGTATTTTGACTGACCTTCCAAAATCCATGATATAAAGATTGTTATGTTTTTCCTCCACTCTGGTTTCTAAATCATTTCTGCAATTTTTAACAGGTTCCAGTCTTAGCTTGGCATGGGAGCAAAGATTCATCCCATGGAATTTGCTGTAGGCCTGAAACCTCATGGTCTAATCTTGAAGTCCTTTACTACCTTTACTCAGATGTAACTAAGTAAATAAATTAACCTGATCATGTTCCTGCTGTGAGAGCAATGTGAATTTTATTTGCTTAAATGGAAGCCAGATTGTCCTACTGAACACCTCAAGACTGATGATTAGTGCTCATGTTTCTGGCCTATTCATTAGTTTACCTGAATTGTCGGAGGTCCTGTGGATCCTTATAGTTTTACCTGAAAGAAATATTCATTATATAAGCCCTTTTTCTGATATATGGTGGTTCTTGGACGTCCACTGACAAATGGTTATAAGGTCTAGCTCATAAAGCTAGCAGTTCGGTAAAGCAGCAAGAGAAGCAGGGGGAAGTGACGCATTTTTATCGAACCACTGATACAACTGCAAAGAACAGACAAACTTTCATCTTTTCATCAAGAGTAATAAGACCTGAGAAAGTTGTTTAGAAGCTGCTTTCTAGGCCTCCATCGGGCAGTCCTGTCTGCTGAAGTTTACAAAACCTATTAGACAACAAGGGTAGTCTTGCAAAAATAGTCAAACCTGCCCACATTTCTTTACTGACAATACAAGAATCATAAGAATTTTCTTTACAAGGCTGTTTATTATTTTGACACAAACAAGATTTCAAAATTAGGCAGAATGCCAGTAGTTTCCCATGAAACAGACATTTCTTAAAATATCAGCTTCATTGAAAATGTATTTTCTGTTAGAAATAAAATTAAATCTTCTCCAATAAAGTCAGCTTTCAAATATAAAGAATAAATAGTTTGGTTACAACTATTTCTGAGAAAATTCAAGTGACCAAAGAATGATATTTAAAAACTATATCAATATTCTTAATGGCGTTTATTTCTTTCATTTCAATCAGAAGTAAACACTACTAAAGAATATGCTAAATAAATTTGTATGTTGGTGTATTCAACTACCTGGAGGCACATAGTTTATCAGATAAACAGAATTAATTTCTCAGGCTTTTCTTCAGACTACAGAATTTAGATCCTTTAGCTTTGCACATATCAGTTTGAAGAGGTGGAAGACTTTGATGAAAATATGGCATGTTTTAAAGATTTATTATCTATTTATTTAATTATTATTTATTTTTAAATGAAGTTCACCCCCCTAAGGCTGAGTGTACTTTAAAGGAAGATGGTGGGCCTGTCTGTGTTGTTGGAGCTGTCAACTGCATGATGTATCCATGAGCGCTGGTCCTCCAGTCATCCCTCCCAAAGCTTGGAGGTTCCCTTCCTCTTTGCGAGCTCCACTTTTTAGTACAGAAATTGAATTTGTAGCCGCAGGAGATCGGACCACGGTCTGGCCTCCTCCAGGAGTGGAGTCAGAGCATCCCTGGAGACAGCTCCCAGGGCTGCCCGTGGCCTCGGTCCTCCGGCGGAGGATGCAGCCGATGTGGGTGTTCTCGATCAGGTTTTACACAAACTGGTTGACACAGGCTTTCATATCGCAGCTTTGTCCTTTTTCTCTCTCGTAGAATGATTCAAAATATGCTTCCACCTCCGCATGGAGCAGAACCAGTTCAGGTTCAGGAATACACAGCAGTCTGCACCAGGGTGGCAAATGATGAAGAGGGTTAGGATTAGACTAACAATGAAACTTTACATACCTTGATACGAGTTTAAAAGCTTTTCAGCTTGAAAGATCATCTGCAGCCTACCTAATTAGAATCAAATATACCTAGATTAATTCAGGAAGAAAGAGGAGTTCTTGTGCCATATCTCTTCATGTATTTCAACACTTCCGTTAAAATCCTTGCTTCAACAAAACAATAGTTTGTGACTTGGCTTTAAAACAAAATATCTATGCTGTAGTAAGTTTTATTACAGATTATATGATCCTGTGGTAAAGTAGCTTGTGATTAATTTTTCAATTTATGAACAATTAAGTTTTAGAATTTATTGTCAGTATCAGGAAACAGAGTGGATGTTGGATGGCAGACAAGTTGAATAAAATGTACGTGTTTAGATAAACTGAATTTAAAACATTTGACTTTCATTTCTAATGAACACTCCCATCTGCTTTCAATAGCCAAAACTGCTTTTGATATCAGATCATGCACACTGATTAAATTAGACCACAGTAGTTCTTGAAAGCTGATAAATTAGTTTATGCCTGTGTGTTTTGATAGCTGAAATATTTCATCAGCAAGTAGTGATAAACTGGTATTATATTTAAATATTTTTTACATCAAGAGAATCCATTCTGATAGTAGTCTCTGTTATAACAGTTTTAGAGCAATTTCATATGTTTCTGTCTTTATTTTCTTTACTATAGAATAAAAAAAAAACCCTAAAAAATCACATTTTTCTCTCAGAAGAAAAGACAGAATAATTGAGTGATAGACAGAAAAAAAACCTAATATACTAGGATACTTAGTTATTCATTGGCTCAGGAATAACTAATCTCTTTTGAATTAGTGGTTTTCTACTGTGAAAAGTACCAGTTGCTACAAATGTGAATTCATATTCTAATTTTAGTTGTGATTAATAAAAAAATAGAATGGTAGACCTGGCTGACAGTGAGGGAAACACAAGACACCCTGCTTGCCTTCTGCTCTTTTATTCATCGTAGAGTTAGCCACTCCACGGAGAGTGGTACAATAGGGCTGTCACAAAAAAAGAAGTACTACTGAGAAATAATAGCTTATGTTTCCATTACTTCTTTCAGTCTGAAGCAGATACACAAGAAATGCTGAAAACAAATGAAGGAAACCCGCTTCAGAAGCGGAAGCAGCCTGTCTATCAGAATGCAGAATGTACACAGTAAATGCTTTAAATGAATGCCTGTCCATTTGAATATAAAATATATCTAATAAAATCTAAAATAATCAAGAATGTTTTCACTGAGAGTTGAAAAGTAAAATCTAGTTGTAACAGGGTTCAGTCAATATAATTGTCTTTACTACGTGATAGAGATTGCTATTGAGAAGTAGAGTTGGTCCGTTGGTGAGTCTAGGTATGAGACGGAGAAGCGCCGTCACATGTCTCCTCAAGGAGAACGTTGAAAAACCCTAAATGGACACAAAAAATGAAAAAATATCTTGTCTGATTGTGTTCTTTATTCTACCACTATTAACAGTAATAGATAGTGCACATAAAATGTAAAAAGAGTCTGACAGTTCGGGGGCTTCCGAAAAACAGAGACTCCGGTAAGGACTGCAGTAGGTATTCTGTAGTTCGGCTGTATCAAAGACAGTAAACATGGGCTCTTAATTAGTAATAGGAGTCACCCTAATGTAAAGCATGGCTTTTAAATTAGTAATAGGAGCCCCCCTAATGCAAAGCATGCATGGATATTATAGCGAGAATAAAACAAAAGATACTTCGTCCATCATATTTGCTGCTGAAAACATGTCACAAAATTAAGTTGCATGTAGTGAAAAGAGATTAGAACAAAATTAGACTTGCATATGAAAGGCATTTTCAGGGTATTAAAAAAGGTAGGTATGAATAGACCTAAATCTGGTGAAACATTTCCTTAAAGGTTTTATATGTAATCATATATATGCCATGTACTAATTTAATTGGCATATCTTAAAGTCTTCAGAATGATCATTTACATTATGATTTCAGAAATACTGTGAACTCACCCACTCTGAGTAGCATATATGTTAATGGTGTACAATTACAATATCCAGACACTTAATTAAACAATTAAAATAGAGAAATCAAAGAGTGCTACACGAATTTTGAATTGTTATCAGTATTTTCTAAGATTTTATGCTTCTGTTTGTGTCACTTTAAGGTTCATCTCTTGGAATTCTTGTTTTTTTAGAGGGAACAGGTTGTATTTGATTTCTTTCATTTTTCCCTCCAAAAATTATGGCAAAAAGTAAAAATATTTTTAAGTGATCCCAGTTAAATTTTCATGTACTTGCTTTCTGCAAGTTAATAGTACCTAAATGAATACTTAAAAATGATCTTGTTTTCATTTGAGCTAAAAGTGTTATATGAGGGCCATTGGATTTTTTCTTTTAGTTGGAGAAACCGAGCTGAGTTATCAGTTAGATTTTAGCAAGTAATTTTCAAATGCATGTTAATACAAACCCTCCTGAAGCTAAATTTTGACTATAAGAGGGAAGGAGTGGTGAAAGCTCCATGAAATTGCTCAATTTACAGTTGATTCTCACTGGAAGATATTAGTTTCTTAGTGTGATTGAGCAGCAGCATAAAACCCTATGACCAAAAGAGGGGTGAGTTGTTTGTAGCTAGTAGTAGCTAGATCTTTTCAACGGAGGGAAAAAAAGTAGAAATCTAGCCTGCATTTTTCAAAGCACAACCTCAAGGAACTTCTAAACATGGAAGCACCTGTAAAAATCTGCCAGTGTTTAGAATTTTTAATATAAAGGACATGATCAAAAGCCTATTGAAGAGGAAAAGTGAAGATCCTTTTAATGTCAAAGTATAAAAGTTTTCAGAATTCTGTTGAATGTTTTTGTGTTGAGATCTTTACCAACCACACTCATCCGTATCATCTCATTGCTTTCTTGAGTCCTTCACCTGTCTGTTCATACTTGTTACTTGTTTCGTATTTAGCAGAACTCCAGGGTAAAAATCAGATTTGATTTCTGTATCTTTACGACATCTTTTGTGGAACAGTACAGAGCCAAGTCAATATCGACACAAGAGATGTCTAATGCTCCTCCCAGGATGCCACAGATAAAATCAGTGATCAGCTACTCTGGCTTATGGTGGAATGCCATACCAGCAGTTACGTATACTGATACTTTTTATATGTGTTAAACAGAATGAATAAGCTTCATATCAGAACTTCTGAATGTCTAGACTTCTAAATGCCTGCCTTAATCACTAGGAATATGTGAAGAATCCTTTGCCCTGGCTTGATGCCGTTTCCATGCTTCACTGTCCTGTTGAAAGAATAGAAGCATCATGTTTTGTATAACTGCACCATAATCTGCAATAAAAAAGTCTGATCTATTTACCCAATGTAAATTTTTAAAGGGGGATTTATGACTAATTCACTAATTGTAGTTATAAACATTGTCTGGAATATTATTCAGACATTGGCAAGTTTTACTGTTTAGGCACCTCCGAGTTGTTTAAAAAAATTAAGCTATAAGTTTCGGTTAACTTCTGATGCTGTAATTTATATTTACTTTTAATTTCACTTGCCAATATTTTACAGTAAACCACCATCATCTATTTTACAAGGTAATATCCATTCTTCATGAGGTGAAGCCTAAGGGAAAACTATGCTTAGCTTTGAAACAGCAGAGGTCTGTGAACCAGCCCCAGCTGCCAAACTCCTCTACATTTTTAGACTTGTGGTGCCCTTAAATTCGTATATATCTCTTAGCAGAAACAAAAGTCACGCTTGCAGGGAGACCAATGAGCAAAACTTTTGCTTTCGCTATAATCTTTAATAAATGCCAACAAATGTTATTTGAATTGACCACTCGTGTTTATTTTGATTAGGAGGTAGGAAGTTGTCACTGAAACTTTCACTCAGATTATCCAAGAACTGGAAATAATTTCTTTCTTCCTTTTTTTTTTTTTTTTTTTTTTTTTTTTTTTTTTTTTTTTTGGTGTAGTTTATGCCTGCTATGTTATTTGATAACATAAGGCTGCCACCTAGTGACCATAACTGTCTACTTTTAATATTAGGCCTAAGATATTTCTAATATAATCCTACATGTGTATAAAATATATTATTCTTAAAGCTTGGTCAGTTAAGAGAGAAATGCACTCATGTATAACTACAATGTAGAATTACTGCTTGTATTTCACTGAAAATAAAATATATCCAGTATCACAATTCTATATGGGTCAGACAGGCCAGATTTTTTAATATATGCATCCCCATATCCATTTTCATTTACATATATAGTTTCCCAATTACAGACAGCTTTTCCAAAGTTGTTGGCACTCAATATTTTATTATGTGTGACATTTTACAATGCTTATTTAATTTGTGAATGCCACCTAAACCCTTTTGAAAAATCAAACATGACTTCTGCTCCCATGAATTTTTCAGCAAATATTCACCATCGTTTGTGCAGGATGGAAGAGATCTCAGGTCCTGTCCCTGTGCTGATGAATATTTCAAGGATCTGAGAGCATGTTATTGCAGTAGCAGAGAAAAGGAGGATCTTTTCCTCTGTCTTATCAGCTAACAAGTTATGCCTGTGCAGTCGTTGTTCCAGATGAAGTGGAGTAACTCCAGCAGGCTGCCTGGAAAGACCCCTCAACCTAACAAACCTTTCTGCCTGTTTATGGAATTCACTTTGCACCGCACTTTGAAACCTGCTGCTGCATTTTAATCTCATTTTCTGACCCTTCTTTGTCCACTCATCCACCCCTTCTCTCCCCAAAGTTTCTACGATCTTTTTGCTAGCCATTCCACATCTCTCAAATACTAATAAAACCAACACATCCCCTCCAGTGCTGGGACTAAGCAATTAACTGCTTCTCATTAGTAGGACTGGGATGCTTCAGGACATGCTCAGAAGCAAAGCCTGAAGCAAAGTGAGAGGTCTTTACGCTGGTAATCATTTAAGTGCTGACAAATGGTAGGTATCCCTAGGGCTAGTCATCACCTAGGCAATTTAGTTGCTCGATGTTGCAGTTAGATGATATTTTAGCGCCTGCCATTTGTATAAGTGAATCTATCCCTAAGTCCGTGAGTCAGTTTTGAAAATGAGGCTGAGCCCATTAATGAAGTTTCAAAATCTTGTCTTCATGCTGTTCCAGCTGCAAATGCATTTTAGTGCAGACTGGAACAATGTCTATACACTCTTTAAAGTATATATAATTTACTGACTCACTTTCTCATCTGAGCAAAGACTAACGAGCCATGTCTTTTCCCATCATAGGTAATGAAATTAATAAGTAGAACATTATCAATTTTTTTCTTTCTTTTTTTTTTAATGTACGGAATAGAACATTATCAATTTTTTTCTTTCTTTTTTTTTTTTAATGTACGGTCTGTAGGCGGTGAACTTTTTACTGGACTCTACAGTGACTACTGGGGAAGAGATGCTGCTCTGTTTCATACTATGAATCGTATGTCACATATCCGAACTGAACCTGATAACGAACGTCTGTTAAAAGGTACAGGAAGTTGAAGAAGGAAGAACATGGAACCAGAGGTGTTTTGTATGACTAGAAAATTTCTGTTAACCAGAAATTAACAATATATTATCCAGGCACACCTTATCCAATTACACATGAATTTGATTAAACCATCTTTTTAATGAGATTCTTTTGATTTCAACAAAAGTCCCTGCCAGGATGAGCAAATTGAAATCTTTACTCTGTTTACATATTGGATTTAGCAAGTACAACTTTGGAATCCTTCAATTTTTGATTTTAAAAATACTTTTAGATTATAATTCAGAGCTTCTACTTAGAATTTCTAGATGAGATAATTCCGTCTTTAATTTTGTAATAAAACAACTGAACTTTTTGCCAAGTTGTGTGCTACAGAGATGTCATGCAATAATATAAAATAATAAAAATATGAATATTATACAGTTAAATGAAATTAAATGTTAAAACATATTATTTTACATAAAAACATCAAAAATTTCAAGAATAAAAATATTGAGGAAATTCAAGACTAAAAATATTGGGAAGTCTAGAAATGTTTCTTACTCTTCTATTTGGAACAAAATTGAATTTCATAATGTTGAAATTTCCTGTCAAATGGAGAATCAGAATCTTGATCTTTCTTGCTCAGTTCTTGATCAGTACTATTAAGTACTGATATATTTCATCTTAATAGTGACAGAGCTGCAGCAAGGAGAATCAGTAATCACCTTTTAATAGTGATTCTTGTGGAGAACATCTTTTCAGTGAACCTAGCTAGAAAGGAAATGCAAACTTTTTTTCTAAAATTTCAGGACAATTTTCTCCTAAAACTGAAGGAAAGAGAGAAAATAGTTCTGCTGCATGCTTTTTCCTCAATGAATCTGACTTCAGACTTCAATTAAATTAATTTTATAAATATATGTTCAAAATGTTCTTATATCTACTTATATCTAGTACTAAGACCTTTGCTGAACTGTTTGTTTTAACTAGTCATATATAGTTACCAATAAGCAGGTAAATGTTCTCTTCTTCTCAACCTTCTCTGGAAGTTTTCATTATTTTAAATTTAGGATTCTTGAAATTATGACCTCAGACTTTGTTTTTAGTTTCTTCTATACTTGAAATTTTAAATTTGCTACTAAAGAATACTTTTAAATGCACTGAGCCACTTCAGAAAATTATCAAACAAAAATTCTATAGCAATATCTTTTTTAAAGAGTATTTTCAAATAGAACAAGAATTTAGAAAATACTTATGATGCCCACTGCCTCTTAAGAGCTCAAACCAGTGGAATGAACGTCATTCTCATTTAAAGAACTAATTTGCTTTGCTTTGCTACAGTCCAGTTCATTGTTCTGCTTGGTTTGGGGTTAAAAGGCATACAGCAGAGACCAAAGTTCAAACTTTGCAGTTTCAATTTTGCAGTGAAAATTCAAAACATGAAAATTTCGGCTTTTTATTTCATGACAAAGGTGCACAAAACTTCCTCTATCTGTAAGTCCGTACACCATCTATTGGCTGAACTATCAGAACTATCAGATCTTTATCTAAAAGGTTGTCTGAAGCTGAAGTTGGCATTCCTGTGTATGATTTGTATGGGACCAGAGACTGTTATGTCAGTACACTGCCAAGTTTTAGTCTAACCCAAACTGAAATATATAAACCCCAGAGAACAGGACTGGAAAGAGATCTTTTTCTTGCATATATACAAAGGAATATTGATTTGTGAATTGAAGCTATAAGAATAGTTTAATACTAATATTTTCCACATGTTCTGTAGATACCCACCCACGTTAAATAATTGTTTTTCATATTTCCATCACCCTATTCCCCAGTAGTAGCTCTCTGACTGACAGATCTTTCATTCTTTCATTTTATTTTTCTCTTTACTACTAGTTGATTTTAAAGATTGAAAAAAAGAATGTTTTAATTAATCTTATCCTCAAATCATTTTTGTTTTCTTTTAAAGAACCAAAATTTGTCGGCTCATACATGATTCCTGACAATGAAGACCACGATGATAACAAAGTATATTTCTTCTTTACCGAAAAAGCATTAGAGGCAGAGACAAGCACTCATGCCATTTACACCAGAGTAGGACGTGTGTGCGCGGTAAGATTCTTTTCCTTATTCCTTAGTTGAATGAAGAAAAAAGCAAGCTCCTTTTTTTGGTTCTTCTCCCACAGGAAAATGTGGCATCAGTTAATGTAGGTGAGATACAGGTCTGAATGAAAACCCTATGTCTAAACATTCTCAAGCATTAGAAGACTCTCAATCCAACCCTAAATCTAGGCTTGAAGCTGAATTCTGCTTCAGGGAGGGCAAAGTTCAGAAGTCTTTAATTTAACTCCGTCTCTCTTCATGCTTATATGTGATATCAGTAATAGTAGTTGCCCAGAGGCCTCATTTACAAACAGATTCTCCGTTCTGATGATGGCACCATCATCTCAGTATCAGTTGCAGGTCCAATGCCTTCTGCAGCTCTTACAGCTGATATAACTTGAGGGCTCCTTGCATTCTCAGATGACAGAACAAGCCCAGCCACCAGCCCTCTCTGACGTTGCCTCTTGCCTTCCTATTCTGTCTACCAGAACATAACATGACTCATCTCCATTTGTACAAGGACGACAGCTATCCTGTCAATCTGATGACTTTTGTATATTTTGGAAACCTCTTTTTTAGCACATGACTGATAAGAGGGACCCAATGTCACCTGTCTACAGAGTGTTTTATAAATAGTACCTTATTAATGTTTTAATTTCATCTACCACTCCTCTTCCTCTCATCAGCCACTAAGGAAAATCATTCCCTTTTGCGGATAAGAAAGCTAGAAAAAAAGATTGAATTGTCCAGCAAATTAGTATTACAGCCAGGCGTAAATTTAGCAAGAGTGGAAAAGACATGAGGAGAGGTTTTGCTCCCCCCACTGCCCTGCATGATGATCAGTTTCCCACTCTGACCATGTGCCTAGAGGACTGATGTCTTTTTGACCCCTTGCTCCCACTCACAGCAAAAAGAACTCAGACAATTGCTGGAGAGGAGCAGTGTTAACGTGTGAGCTCCTCAGGTTAAGCTACCCGCAATTGGTCCTCTCCTAACACCTGATGAACTTTGGGTCCATTTCTCTTCTATTAATGGACCAAAGGTAAGGCTGATGTGAGGAGCTCTCCTATTCCCATTGGAACTACATCTTCTTGATCAAAGACAGGAATAAATTAATTTCTTAGTATCTAGTTTGGTTTTCGAAGCAAACTGCATCCTTCCTTCTTAACTGTAGTAGACACTTTCCTAAAACTGAGGTGCATAAAGCAAAATACCGGCCAAAAAAGTTCTGTCAGTTGAATGGCATGCTAAATGTCACATATGCTCACCATCATATTGCTTATGAAATTTTTTTTACAGAGTACCCACATATGACTTAAAAAATCTGAAGCATGCAGAGTACAAAATTGCAACCTAAGATCTGAATGTTCACAGTGCTAGTTAGCATTTTGAATTCAAGCCTGCATCAAGATCTGAAGTATAATGCCTCAACTGCCTATGATTTTTTAGATGTCAGGATATATTATTTTAATAGTTCCCTCTTGTCTGAAATGTATCCACCAGAATTTCTTATCTCTAACCATGGGTTAACCCAAAATCCCATAGACCTCTCTTCCACATGTGCAAAACTCTGGATGCTTTTTTATCTAGACGTTAACTTTCCAGTCTTCCCTCTATATGCTATAAATCAAATTTTGTTTAACTAATACATAAAACAAAGAGAGCTAGCTGTCTATTAAAGGCTGCCAGTAACTGGGTTTTACAGCTTTTACATTTTCATCTGAGCTGTACCAGATTGTGGAATGCAGGAGCAACTACTCTATTTCTACTTTTTCTGAGGAAAGCAGAGCTCTATTTGTGTTTGTAATAACTCAATGCAAAGCTGAGTAAATCAATTAACTTCAATAGTTTAAAGTTGTGAGAAGACTCTTGAAAACTTAAAACAGCCTTCAACATTCAAGTATGTGGTCTACCTGAGTATAAAAGGCTTTGTATGCTTTTGAGGATGCTATCTGAAGGTTACAGTGTCCTGTCACTAAGCAGCACTAATCCCCTCTCCACTTCTGGACAGTCCCAACAGCAGAAAAAGATCACTCAACCACAACAAAGGGCAAATAATTTTAAGTTGCTGAGACATCGTTAGAGCACCGTATAGATGCTTGAATTAGACTTGTCCCAGCTGTACTAGCTCTATAGATTCAGGACATCAGTGAAGCATTGAGCTCCCAAAGCAAAGATTGCTAATGTGCTTGGTACATCCAGTTAACAGAAATGAGAAATATAAACGGATACAACAGTTCAAACTAGCCATGGACACAATACGGATTAAAAAAAAAATAAAAAAAAAAAAAAAAAAAAAGGAGGAGGAAAAGAAAAGAAATTATTCAAACCCACAGCTCTTTCTGACAATTGGACTTGATCATTGCAATCTTACTGAAAACTGACTCAAGAGAAATATTATCAGTAACGGACACGTGGCTTGAAAATGTATGCTTTCGACATTACAGAATACAATGAGTGGGTAATTCAGCAGAGATGGTCGTGCTTCTAGACTTATTCATCCAAACTGTCATTAGCATTTGTTTCTTCTGCACAGAATGATATGGGAGGACAACGAATGCTGGTGAATAAATGGAGTACTTTCCTCAAAACCAGGCTAGTCTGCTCTGTGCCAGGAAGAAATGGAATTGACACACATTTTGACGAATTAGGTAAATATCCTAGACTGTAAGAAACTTAAAACCATCATATAAATATGAACTTGCATGATAATTCATCTTACATTTAAATATTGTACTTAAATATTAACAGGAAGAGATTTGCAGTGCTTTGATTCCAAGGTTTACAAAGTTTTATACATACGGAGCTGACTATCATCAATTATGCCTTTACTTATAATACTCTTTTTAAAAACTACTTAAAATACCTACATGAAATTGAGTAGCATGAGTAAACTAAGATCACACCTTTAACAAAGTGTCTCTTTTAGGACTAAGAAAAGTAGTTTGCTATCAATAACATTGCATTTACATTTTACAGAGGATGTGTTTTTGCTACAAACTCGGGATAACAAAAACCCAGTGATATTTGGACTCTTCAACACTACAAGGTAAGCAACTTGAAGAAATAATAACAGCAATAGAGGAATGCTTGAACAGTCTATAGAGGAGACAGAAGCTGTCTACTTGTTTCTTAGAAAGACATTAATCAAATATTCTGCGCTTGAAAATTTTCTTTTTCCCAAGTTTATCATCATTGCTGATGATACCAAGCTGGGAGGAATGACTGGCACACCTGAGGGCTGTGCTGCCATTCAGAGAGACCTGGACAGGCTGGAGAGTTGGGCGGAGAGGAACCTCATGAGGTTCAACAAGGGCAAGTGCAGAGTCCTGCACCTAGGCATAAATAACCCCAGGCACCAGTACAAGCTGGAGGCTGACCTTCTGGAGAGCAGCTCTGCAGAGAAGGACCTGGGAGTGCTGGTGGATGACAAGTTGACCATGAGCCAGCAAGGTGCCCTTGTGGCCAAGAAGGCAAATGGCCTCCTGGGCTTCATTAGGAAGAGTGTTGCCAGCAGGTCAAGGGAGGTGATCCTGCCCCTCTCCTCAGCCCTGGGGAGTCCTCATCTCGAGTCCTGTGTCCAGTCTTGGGCTCCCCAGGACAAGAGAGACATGGAGCTACTGAAGAGTGTCCAGTGTAGGGCTACGAAGATAATCTGAGGGCTGGAGCACCTGGCCTAAGAGGAACTGCTGCAAGAGCTGGGCCTCTTCAGCCTGGGGAAGAGAAGACTGAGGGGGGATCTGATCAATGTGTACAAGTACCTGAAGGGAGGGTGTCAAGGGGACGGGGACAAACTCTTTTCAGTTGTCCCATGTGACAGGACAAGAGGCAATGGACAGAATTGAAGGCAGGAAGTTCTGCCTGAGTGTGAGGGGGAACTTCTTCCCTGTGAGAGTGACGGAGCATTGGGACAGGTTGCCCAGAGAGGTGGTGGAGTCTCCTTCTCTGGAGATCTTCAAGGCCGTTCTGGATGCAACCCTGTCTACCATGCTCTAGGTGACTCTGATTGAGCAGGGGGGTTGGACTAGATGATCTCCAGAGGTCCCTGCCAACCTTACTGATTCTATGAACTCCTCCATGTTTTTAAACCAGCAGACAGGGTTCCTTTCAGAAGGCCTCTGTGATTCAAGTTTAGATTTCTTCTGCCTTCTTGTGAAGTCTAAAATGTCAGTTGTACTGTTGCCGGTGGCGTCCTTTTTCACAGCAGCCTTGTTCAAGTGTTAGCATGTAGTACTGTTTCGTGGTGATTTAGGCTGCAACTGGTTGAGGGGAGCAGCTGTGCTATTGCCACTGTTTTGCTCTCTTGATTCACATTTTTGGAAGAAAGTAAGGCAGATAGAGTCTACTAGAGATGTAGGTACCTAGTAGTTCTTACTGGTTCTCTGTGCAAACAATATGTAGAGTTAATTAGATCACATCTAATTGAAGTGATCTGGATCACCTTCTGGATTCCTCAGAGGTAATTGTTTTGTCGAGAGCATTGATGCCTACTTTAAACAAACAAACAGCAACAACACAACCAGAATTGCTTCTTCAGAACTATGTCCCTAAAATTTAAAAATAGCAAAGATGCTTTCATAAAGGTTGATCTATATACAGTGAACTTTATGGCCTTACAAACAACCCTGTCCAATATTCCTGCTAATGTCACAGAAAGATTCTTGTTCATTTTGCTCAATATTGGATTAGTCCAACCTTTCCAAGGTACAAAGAGTAGAAAAAAGCTATGGGAAAGAAAACAGTGAATTGTTCAGGTCACTCATCAAAGACATAAAGACCTGAGTTGTGCTGACTGTCACTTATCTGTATCTGCAAAGAAGTAATTTAGAGCTAGTGTGTCTGTTTGCCATCCTCAAATTTTGGATAACAACACCAAGCTATTTCAGAGAAATGTTATAAATATTTTAAAGACTCTGTAAAGAACATCAGACACAACAGTTACAAGAAAGCATACAGGAAACACGAAGAAATGTTTCTCCCTGGACACCGTTGAAGTGTGATGTAGTCTTAATTACATAATAGCACTGATATTATATGCAATGAATGTGTGCCATACTGTTTTAATAATGCCTTTGAATTTTACTTTATAGCAATATATTTAGAGGATATGCTATATGTGTCTACCACATGGCAAGTGTTCGAGCAGCTTTCAATGGACCATACGCTCATAAA
Source organism: Rhea americana (assembly GCF_003343005.1). Classification (NCBI taxonomy): domain Eukaryota; kingdom Metazoa; phylum Chordata; class Aves; order Rheiformes; family Rheidae; genus Rhea; species Rhea americana. The sequence continues at coordinate 10,694,630 of NW_028185038.1, read as the reverse complement.
GAAGGACCTGAATACCACTGGGCTCTATATGAAGGAAAAGTACCTTATCCTAGACCTGGTTCAGTAAGTGCAGTCTATTCTCCACTCTTTTGTTAATGTAAGTGAACTTGAAAAAGTGGACTCATATTGATGTGCAAATCTTATTGATTTCACAATTCAGGATATACTTATTTGAAAATAAGCATATTCTAATATTTTTGGAAGTGTATTAAATGGCAATAAATTTCATCAAGCATGGTAACAATAGTTTTTCGTAAATAAAATCATGTGAGTTAAGTATGTAGGGTTTTTCAAAATCCTACTAGGGCTTAGATTCAGCAACATTGTGTTTAGATGCTCTGGTGCCAAAGTTAGGATCCCAGGCAATAAGCGGGGGAGAGGCATCTCTAGATTATGTGTCAGATGCTGCATCCAGCTACAGTAGCTGGGCTCCTGTTCCTTCCTGGAAAGGAACGTGACCTTCACACACTATAAAACTATTTTTCTACAGAAATAAATGAAAAATCAAATTGATTTAAGTGGTTTGGATGAACGATGAACACCAGAGTTTTCTGAACACCACAGAGTTTGCTGAAGAATAAACAATCCCAATTATTTTATTTTATTTGGTTTAAGAAAATAAATCCAGGATAAGTAAAAACTATACACACGCGCACACATACACACACATGCTCGCACACACCTTCAGTATTTTTCAATGTAAATAAATTTATTGGGGGAGGGGTGAAGATGCTTACACAAGGCAATTCTTTCTATTGCCTGCCAAAACCAGGGCAGTCAGTGACAAAATGATGTTAAAGGAAAAGAAAGAAAGGGAAAAAAAAAAAATAAAAGATAGTTCTCTCTTTTTAAAGCAGGTAGTTCGGATTCCTTTTTTTCATCTCTTTTTGGAAAAGGACCAAATTTCAATAATTTAGACCAGTGCACAGAACAGAAATTAGACATAGATTTTGACAAAAGTAACTAATCAGAAGAACCATTTTCTTAGGCAAGGGGTAAATCCTCCATCATTAGAGATCCTTATATCAAGTCTGGTTCTTTCTAGAACGTGTAACCTAGCATGCTCAAAATATGTTGGTTTGCTTAGAGAGATTAGTGAATTAGATTTTATGACCTCAGATCAGATACCTGGGCTTATTAGCATTCTTATTCTCTGTCCTTGCAGAGAATATACAGATATGGAAACTATATTGCCAAGAACAGAGCTGAGCAAAAATACTCATGCTTTCCATAATTTTCGCATGAATTTCTTTACAAACACTTTTTTCCCCCAGGTGGACAGTAAGTGAAGAAAAGAAACAAGACACACTTTGAATATACAATTTGGCTGGCATCTACTGTAGCATACTCTGAAATTATACAGGAGCTGTCATCAGGAGGGTTGTTCTGGCCTGGCATTTAGGTTTTTCAGTTGTCAGATAGAATTTCTGGAGGAAATCACAGACATTACTTAGAGAAGTACTGAATTTATACAATGAATTTCTAATGTCTGTGATGACTTTTCACAGGCATCGCACATAATCCTCATCTCAAACTCTTTTTCTATTTCCCTCTCTTTTTAGGTGTTTCTGAAGTTCCTATCGCTGTAATATCTTAGCCAGGGATTCTCACTTACCAGGCTGGGGTGTGAGGAGAGCAATCTCGCACGCCACTGCCTATCAGCGGTACTTGAGGGTGCACTCTGCATGGCGGGGACCCGTCTCACGGGTCAGGCACAGCCAGGGCCTCCCTCGCCTGTCGCTTCCTGCGGTGGCTCAGGAGGAATCCTGCCGAAGGCAAAGGCATCGCAGCAGGGAAGGGTCAGATCGGGGATTTCTTCTTCTCCCCACACCTTTTTGGAGTGAAACGACTTAGCCATTCGCAGCAGCGGTTATCTCTGGCATAGCTGTTTTTATTTACACTCTCGAAGGTCTGCCCCTTACCGTGTCTGTATTGTGCAGGGTTCTGGCTCTGTGAGATGCCAAGACATTTCTAACAGCTGTTTGGCTAAAACCCATGCACAGCTTTCGCACTTCACCTCTTTATCTTCTAGCAGGCTAGGAGTTTGTTCTCTGGAGCTTCACAGTGAAATAAGCAGTTACTGGAGCTTTACATTCAATGTTGTTTTTCCTTTGCTAACTGAATCAATATTCTCTTTTATACTAAAAGCAATCATATGCATAAGTAAATATTGTATGCAATTCATTTATCATGGAATCACAGGAATGAGAGGTGAAAGGCCTATTAGCTTATCTAGTCCATACCAATACAGCTTTTCTCCCTGTAGTATGATTTCAAACGTACATTCTCTATCATTTTAAATTGTTGCTTTGCTTCTCTTGGGGTTAGAGACAAGTCAAAATGCAGGAGAGGATGCTCCATAAAAGAGATTATCTAGGATTTAAACACTTAAATATGATTTAACCATCTTGACCAGAAAGCTGCCATTATAATAATGTTGATGTCAATACCAAATGTCTTTCCTTTGTTTGATGTGGATCAAAGTCAGTCACGGGTATTGAGTCAGGATAGGAAAACAGATAAGTAAATTATCAACATTTGAGCAAAACAGGAGAATTTGAAGGAATTATTGGTTTCCTGTTTGATCATTGCTGTAGAAAAATTACAGCATTTATAAGTGGCCAAATGAAAATGAGACGGTGCCATGAACAGCTGCGAGAGCTGGGCCTCTTTAGCCCGGGGAAGAGAAGGCTGAGGGGGGATCTTATCAATGTGTACAGGTACCTGAAGGGAGGGTGTCAAGGGGATGGGGACAAACTCTTTTCAGTTGTCCTGTGTGCCAGGACAAGAGGCAATGGGCAGAAACTGAAGCACAGGAAGTTCTGCCTGAAGGTGAGGGGGAATTTCTTCCCTGTGAGAGTGACGGAGAATTGGGACAGGTTGCCCAGAGAGGTGGTGGAGTCTCCTTCTCTGGAGATCTTCAAGGCCGTTCTGGATGCAATCCTGACTAACATGCTCTAGGTGACCCTGATTGAGCAGGGAGGTTGGACTAGATGATCTAGTTAATCAATTTAATCATATTTGTCTCTATAGGTTGGAGAGCATGTCAGAGGCAGGACTAGCTGGCTATGCCAGCCTTAGCAAAAAGAGGCTCATTCATTTGTTGCTACTCATTTAGGGCACAGTTTAAAGGTCTTTTATATGCTTTTCCAGTAGCATGAAGAGACTGTTTGTTTGGGGCTGTAGTCCATAGTGCAGGATTTCACACACTCTGCAAAGCATAGGGGTAAAGTTAATCTCACTACTTTTCCCATTGTTAGTTAAATAGAAGAACATCAGTGACAAAGAAGCAAAAATGCTACTTTGGGCAGCTCTGAGAGGCATCATTCTTTGATCTTAGCTACTGAATGGGGAAAGATGGAGTCTGTAAGGAATGAGAAAAGAGCTTAAAGCTAAATAAATTGAAAATTTCTGTTAAGAGTGATTCTGACAAACTCTGCAATCTGCCACTCTCTAAAGTCTGCATGAAGCATTGTTTATTTCATAATCCAGATTCCTACTCTGCTGATTCATTTAGTGTGTTTAGACAGTGATTCTTCTGAGAATGACATTTGTTACCTCAAAAATGGTGTTGATAGGCTTCAGACACAGCTGCATCTACTGTGTCCTTTCTAGAGAACTTGATTTGTTTAATTAAAAATGGAAAGCCTGTGAAGGATCATTTTTACTATATTTCTCCAGGGCTAGAACTTTGTAAGGGGACTGCGCAGTGCCTCTTCACTTGATATGCTGTGTGGCTCATGGAAATTAGAGGTTTAGCCTCTCTTAATGTTCAAACTCTGTCTCTTTATTGCAAACAGCCGGTGAAATTCCATCACTAGGTTGATTAGACAATTACTTCAAAGTCAACATTGAGCAAATACTTTCCTGTAGCTAAGCCCCAAGAGTGGAAATAAACATTGCCCCACTTGACAAGTGCAGGAGTTTGTTATTGTCAATTACACCTGACCACAAGTTTAAAATTACTATTTCCAGTAAACATAAAGAGTATTTTATTTCATTTTATTGATTGCAAATCCAATTTAAATAGGGAGAGCCTGCTACTGTGGCTTTGCTTGAAATGCTTCTTAAAACCACACTCTCTTATGAATATTTGGAAAATGTAGATGGTTAGTGAGATATTTCCAGCTTGATCATAACTGGTTTCAATTAGACACCATAAAGCAAATTGGAAATGAAGAATCGATGTTCAGCTGGAAACACTACATCCTGTCCTTTACAAAGCATCCTAAATTACCTTCTATATCTAACACATTAAGTTATCCCTAATTGCACATTTGACCAAAGGAGTAAATCTCTTTTAATTAATCAATCACTGACATAAAGTGTGTTTGCTTTGTAAAGGTTGATCGATGCAAACATTGGGATTTCAAGCTAAACTGTGATATATGCTACCATCATGAGTTAGAAATCAGAATTAAATGTAATACTCTTAGAAGTCTTCAGATCAATAATTACTTTTTATATTGATATCATTTTTAAATGTGCTTAATTTCTTGTGGTAATACATTTCACAGTCAAAACTAACTAAACTAGAGATTGATATCAAGCATTACTATTCTGCTGACTTTACATGGCTCTCTACTGGGATAGGAAGCCCCTTTCTCCTGCCTGATTTATGGTAAATGGATGTCGGTGGCCAGGTTCAACATGAATTTGGGGAAGAAATTATCATTACGTTTTTTGTGAAAACATAAATGTGTCAATATTTCAAAATTTTGCCTCTGAAACTGCTTTACAAAATAAAGCTTTATTTTAAATAAAAATGTCTTTCTGAAAATGTGACCAGCATTGTTCTATAGACCTCACTGTCTCCCCAGGATATCAATAGACTTTGCATGTATAATTAAGAGTTCCTTCATAAACTACTGTGTGTATTTGATTGTATTCCTTTATGGCCAGATACATGTCAGGAGCGTGATAATAGCTATCTTTGTGTGTGTGCATTCGGAAAGAGATATAACCAAAAAATAATGAAATATAAGCTCTTAGTACGTCAGAACACAGTAAGCAACTGGCTCTTCCTAGACATGAGAATGCCAAGGCTCTGCTCAGCATTCTCTGCTCCTCATCATTAATAATTCATACACGCATAAAGCAACGGGACAAAACACTGTCCCTATTCCTACTCTGGTTTTCTGTGACTGTTTTTATGATGGGCTTTGTGTAGGGTTGTCTTCACCTTGGAAAACAAGACTTGTCTCCAACAACTTACTTTCCAAACAAGATGGACAATCTGTGTTTTATGTTTTTGCAGTGTGCCAGCAAAGTGAATGGTGGTCTGTACACAACCACCAAAGATTATCCTGATGAAGCTGTCCATTTTGCAAGGAGTCATCCGCTGATGTATCAGCCCATCAAGCCTGTTCATAAGAGACCAATACTAGTTAAAACAGATGGAAAGTACAATCTTAAGCAAATAGCAGTGGATAGAGTGGAAGCTGAAGATGGGCAATATGATGTCTTGTTCATTGGCACAGGTAAATATAGAAGATTAAGAGGATAATTGATTCAATAACTTTTGACCTCCAAAATGAATGAAATTAAGTTGTGCACAGCCCAGAAATGATAGAGACAGCATTCTGTTTAACAATCACTCTTTGCATGACCATGTTGGTCTTTGTTGTTAGACCGCTAACTCTTACAAAAGAGATCAGTCATTCCAGACCTATATTTCACTGTGCTATAGCATGCAAAAAATGTAAAGCTATAGTGTATAGATACTATATATCTAAAGCTATATAGTAAAACAATGGTAGAGAGCAATTAAAAAGACTGAGAAGACAGATTTAAGTACACAATTAATTTTTTTTTCTTTTTTTTCAAAATAAGAAGCTTAAATTCCTGAACAAGAGACCCTTTAAAAAAAATTTCAGAACAGAAGCAGCTACTAAGCATAGTTGAGACTGAGCTGAGACCTAGACTCCAGGAGAAATAGAGGTGATATGATTTTCAAAAATATCAGTGCAATCTACTAGCTTTATTCCAAAGTTTGTCTTCCCCAACTCTGAAGACCAGAAGTCTAGCTGATGCTGTTAAAAAGAAACTACCAGCTTTCAGACCTACATTATAAAACAGTTCAAGGAAAGAAAGAGAAAATCCCCAAGTTTATATTTCAAAACGAAACTGCCAGAAGTTTTCTGCCAAGTTTTCTTGTCTTTCTCTTGCACCGTTTTCATAAAATACAGGCCTTGTTTAAAGAGATATTTTTAAATACTTACCAAACAAATATGAATAAGGTGAAATACATCATAGAACTACCCTTAAACTAAGCAGTCAGAGAAAAATATGCATACTAAAGGTATGAGAAAAAATAAGAAATCATAAGAAAATAAGAAGAAAGCCTGGAATGAGATATAAATTTGGTGACATCTAATCTATCTGGAAAGTATCCAATGATTCATATATTCACATTTATCAGTTTAATGACAGCAATGGTGTCACAAATCACTTTGACCATTTTGTCAAGGAATGCTTTTACAGTGAATTATTTTTTGCTAATGAAATTCCTCTGATAAGCGCATTTCAGTGTTGAGAACATTCAAAAGAAGCATGTTTGTAGAAGAGTAAATGCTTATTTATATTAGTACTATTTTCTAAATTTTTTAAGTGTTAAATCAATATGTGGTCTAACAGATTAGGCCATCACTTGTGTCACTTATGTGTCTACATAGTCCCTACAGTAGATTTTTTAATAGTGACCAGATTTTTCATATTTTGCACTTACATTCGTGACCTAGATATTATATCAAATACTTGTGTCCAAGTCCTCTATTGAGCAAAGTTGAAACCAGTGGGACTGCGCATTGCAGTTAAGTATGTGCTTTAGGGCTTTGTGGGACTGGCGCCTAACAGCTGCTCAGACTTCTTGAAATGTCTAATCTTAGGTGAAGAGAAATTACAACATAGGAATTTTGGCTTTAGAAAATCTAAGACAAATCCTGCAGTCTCTACTCTGGCAAAACTCCCATCAAAAAACTCAGGGGTTCCCTTGCCGTTGGAATATTTCATCTCAGTCCAACACCTACAGTGCAACATTAGTGCACAGGCTCTTACAGCGCAGCGGAGGTTTCCTTAGGCTAGCTGCCCAGGTTAGAGAGGTTTATCAAAGGAGAAGTCTGAATGTCAGGCCTAACAGTCCACAGGTCTGTCAGCAGGATTTGAAGAGGGACTTTTTTATGAAAGTCGGAGCCCAAACTGCAATTTCTTTTAACTATCCCCTCACAAAATGGATTCCTTTGGCTACATTTTCTCTTTGAGACGTGGTGTGTGACTCCGCTTTAATGGTTCTTCTTTATGTTTGCCCCTTTGATCTTTCGCTGAACTATTTTTTTTCCAATGCTTGTCTGCTGAATATTTCCCTCATAAGTCAAAGATGACTGAAAATAACAGAAGAAAGGAAGTGGTATTTGCCATTGTTGATTACAGATTTTCAGATTAAGGAAAGCAAGACTATTCTAATAATAGTCAGCAAGACAAAGCCGAAATGGTGGAAGACCAGATGCTGTTCTCCTGTTTTAATTTCCTGTAACAGAGTTATACTGAGAGAGAGATCTAAACTCCAGTGTTTCTTAAGCTTTTTGAAAATGCAACACTTTTTGATTCATCTTTCTTTAATTAACATCCTCAACTCAATAGCATCTCAATGCTTCTATAGTAGGGGAGCGAGAGCCCCATGCAAGGAGCCCTGAAGGTGTTTCTAGTCTTGCCTGGAGGAACAGAGCTGCTGCCAGCAATTAAGGACAGTTAGCAGGTTCCTAACTGATCAGCTCTCAGATCCTATAATTACAGCCATTTTACACTCTTCTGCCTTGATGGAACTGCACTCCTGCCTACTCTCATTTCTTTTTATAGAACACTCTCATCCTCTTTGTTCTTTTTGCAGCCTACCAAGGGGTTATGACCCAGAGTTTGAAAAATATAGGTCAATTAATCATGGCGCTCAGGGACATCTTAGCCATATTCTTGACTCTCTTATTTGCCAGAAAGTCCAGAATATGTCACAGCATTGCTGGTCTTGTTTTATAAACTGTCACACATTTGTATTTTTCAAAAGAAACAACTGCCATTAGTAAAAGTAGTATCAATATGCAACAGATTATATGTATTTATAAGTTTATCAATTTAAAGAACTTAATATACATTGAAGGCCATTTAAAAGTTTCCACTAGTTATAACCACCAGCATTGTTTAATCTATTTCCAGATAATGGAGTTGTGCTAAAAGTCATTACAATTTACAATCAAGAGACAGAATCAATGGAAGAAGTGATTCTTGAAGAGCTGCAAGTATTCAAGGTGCATTATACTGTATATGAAGCATGCATACAACTGTCTTGAATTTCCTTCAGAATTAAAATGCCTATAATTCTGAGGATGGCTGAATAGATAGATAGTAGCTGTGTACAAGAAACTGTCTAATAATCTAGTCATTTTATGGCAGGATATCTCCATTTCAGAAGTTTTTCTGAAATGGAGTTGCAGCCAATGTACTGAAGCAGTTGCTTCAGTTGCTGCAATCAGCAAAGATAAAACTCCTTTTAAATACTTTAGAGGTTGTAGTGCAGCTTCTTAGTAGAAAGTTATTGCATTTTATTTCCTTTTCCGTGGTATCCAATTAAATATTTAAAAGAGTATAATTGCATGCACAAAAATATGCCTAGAATCTTGGAAGCTTAATGAAAGTCCAGCAAGAAAAAGCCCAAAGCCCCCAAAGAGTGAATCAGTTAATCTGTTTTTACACCTTTCTATTGAAGAATTATCCATGACTAGACCTCAATATTTACTGTGCAGCCCACATAATACAACAAAATCCTTATAGTGAGTATTCACAGCATCTCACGTTAACCTATAAAGCTAAAGCTTATACAGACGTGTTAGCCTGTATAAAGCAGGAGAGTGAGCCACTTTACACCATAGGCAAGGCTTAATGTCCAAACTTAGATATTTAAATTTTGTATCTGAATTCAGGCAATGTGACTACACAGTTGCCATCTGGGGGAAAATCATTGAAATTTCTCCTCTTGATAAATCTCGTTTTCAGTAGGTCTGTCTTGCCTTTGCCCCAGGAAACAGCAGAGGACAAAGAGGAAGATGCTAAGAGAAGGAATTCCTACTATATTTATCTTATCTTCAGTGAATGTTTTGTTATAAAGAACACTCCATGTGTCACTCTCAAGTAGTGCAAAAAGTATTTAGTGGTGGCAAGATCTGATGTTATGTTTGACAGGGAAATTGTAGTGCTCCTGTGGATTTGATAACCTTGAATTACGAGTGTTGATTGGTTGATTTTAAATAAACTCTTTTAAAGCAATAGTTCTCAAAAACACAATTTCTTCACATCTTTCTGTAGCATCAGAACTTAGAGAAAATTAAAGTATTTAGCCGAGCTGCATATAATAAGGAATAATCAACACTATTTTACCTAATTTGCTCTCATGGTAAAAGGTATTTCTTTTCTAAGCAAAGATATGTTTCTAATTTTCTAGGAGCCATTTCCTATCATTTCTATGGAAATCTCTTCAAAAAGGGTAAGTATTTGATGAATTTGAAATATGAAGATTGCATAACTCTAATGTAAAAAAGTTGTAAAATGTATAGAAATGGAGATACAGCAGCAGGATGAGAACTAGTCTGATAGTGTGTAATCTTTTTGTAACACAAACTTGTAGTTAATATGCTCTGTTTCTTTGTGAAACACTTATTTTTTTCGGGTCTAATGTTAAAACTGCTTAAATCCCCTTAGTTTTCACCATTATTCATTTCAAAGCAAGGTTCATGAGTTACTGGCATGGCTGGTGATCACAGCAGGCATTAGTTTGGTGGGTATGGCAACTCTAGGAGGAGTTCCTTGCTGATAAATGCAGGCAGACTAACTTCAGGCCGATGGGAATATCAGCACAAACCAAGCCTTGCTGGACTGCCACATGTTCGGTATTCACTCCCCATGAAAGGCAAGGCTGTTTGGAGTCAATTTACTGTTGCTGTGTTTCTTCTAGTCTAACAGAAATACCGTATTTGTTGCTCTTGTAGGTAGATTCTCATCATTACCTTGTCCCAGCCAAGGTAACCCACTGTAACACAGGATGATTGTATCTTAATATGGACATCTACTGGAATATAGGATAATCATATTGCAGGCTCTACAGACAAGAAAATATTCCTCTAAAACAGGGATCCTATATTTTTTCATCTTCCTTTCAGTTGGCATATTGAATTCTTAGTTACTGTCTTCCAGTGTATCTCAGCTTGAAAAGTCCTTAAGCATTGCTACTATCAATTTCTCCTATTCTCTTCCTCTGGCACTTCTGGGATTTTCAATTTTGTGGCCTAAAAAAAAAATAATAATAATAAAAAAAACATAATAAGTGTAATTAGGAACAAGAAGTGGGTATCTGGATTAAATTTCATGTCTTGTGATAGGCAGGTTAGACTAAACGGACTGCCTGCATTATCCAGCCTTGAACAGTTTTAAACCATAAAATTATGAAAGCTTTGTCTAAAGGCTGGAATTAGAGATGAAGTATGGTGATGAATATAATTTAATGTCCATTAGAAATCCTTTTTCGAACTAGCAAACCACGGAAGTAAGCATGGCACATGCAATTTGCATTGCAGTGAACACTGCGTATTTCTATGTTTAGTCTATTTACCTTCAACAGCAAGATTTTTCTCAAATCCCTGTAAATTCAAGCTACTTTCTCCTGAATTTATTATGTCAGCATCTCATGAATCAGACTAATCATCTTTTATTTGCTTTAAATAGAACAATTATGTGAAATTAGAAAAATGAAATAGACTTAAAATTAGTGCTGAAAGAAATGAAATGATTTGATGAAAAAATGAAATATCAGTCAATTTGTACATAAATATTTCACAGTACCCCCATTCCCCCCCAAAAAAAGTCTATCTATAATCTATGTACGTAGGGATAATACAAATCAGAATACTACTTTGCATGTGAATACATGCCTATATTGTAAGCAACCACATCAACAGTTAAACTTACCTAATAACTTCCATTTTAAGATCGAAGTTGTTTATAATTTTGGCAAATATGAACTTTGATTAAAGTCTTTCATATCATAATACTTTCTCAGATTGATTAAGTGTCAGACAAATGAAAATAGGGAGATACAGGTAACTACACTGAGGGAGAAATACAAACATAAAACCCTCACTATTCAGACACTGAGCTTACAAGTTTGAAAATCAAAAGCTAGGAAATGCTAGAATAAACTTGTTCTTTTTCCCTTCTTTCTGCTCCTTTGTCATCATACAGTAGAGTTTAGTCTGTAATTAAAGGCTTTCTTACAGAATAACTCTGCCTCCTTCTGGGCACAGGGTGGATGCACAAGCGGCAAGCAACTATACTTCTATCATTTTTTTTTTTTTAGAAAAAAAAAAAAAAAACAAGTGGTAACACTAGTTTTAGTGGAAGCTGTAGGAGATTAATTGCATATGTTAAATTCCTGTGTTAAATTTTCTACAGCAACAGCTCTACGTTGGATCTGAGTCAACCATAGCACAAGTCAAGTTCCATCAGTGTGACATGTATGGCACTGCCTGTGCCGACTGCTGTCTCGCTCGAGATCCTTACTGTGCTTGGGACGGAATATCTTGTTCCCGATACTATCCTACAGGAATTCAGGCAAAGAGGTAAGAATTGCTTCTTCTTGTGAAATAATTTTAACTAATAAATATGTAAAGAGTTCCTACTGAAACACAAATTATTTCATATCTCCCCCTAACACAAAGAACTGAATAGTGAAAAGATATATTAGCTAACAATTTATTAGCTCAGCCTTAGAGAACTGCTAGGGATCTGAATTAACAGGATAACATACACTGAAGTACTAGGAATATTTTTTTTAATGAATGGTTATTATCTGTAGTAAGTACTAAACAAATCTCAACTTCCTTATATCTCTTCTGGTGGGAAGAAGAAAGATGGATGTTTCATTCTTTAAAATGTCAGGAATACATTTTGGTAGTATTGCACAGGAGATATATCATACAGAAATATTATATAAAACAGGCTTTCAAAAAAGAAGAGAAGAATCTGGGTTATTAGCAAAATATCTCCCCTGGACAAAATAAAATTAAGATATTCACAAAGGTAGTATTAGCCCAAGGAGGCTCATTTCTTTAGGCTTTCTCTAGAGTCATTTTATAAGGACAAAGTGCTCTAGAGGCGAGTTGAAAGCACGAACCTAGCTTTGGTGCTGTAAGTTTTCCCTTGGGGAGACTTCTCTCTATCTCGTCGCTTGTTCGTAGCTGCTGCCCTTCTCTTACCTACCTAATATTTTCTCATGTATTTGCCATCTTCGCTTCTCTCTCAAACCCAAGCCATGTTCTCCAGTTCAGCTACATATCCTAATAAAGCATATAAAACGTGTAGTTTAACCCAAACCTTTTCCCATGTCTTTAAGACAGCTTTGCCACTAGACAGAGTCATTTGTTGCCTTTAGCCAGCAAAACTTTGATTATGAATAATTCAGGTCTTTTCTGTAGCTTTCTTTACTTTGCACTTTCTGTAAATACATGTTTATGTATTATATGGAGCCACTCATCGTGACTCCAAGGATTAGATTTAATTGAATAACTCTTCTTGTCTAGAGACGGTTTTCAAAACCAGTGGAAACTGTTCACTCAAAAGGAAATCATACTATCAGTGAATTGATCATTTTTTCTTAAGGAAAAATGGGAAGATTTTTTGTTTGTTTGTTTTGTTTTGTTTTGTTTTGTTTTTAGTCCTGCAGGTCTTATTTTTCCATGAACCTGGATGTTTGGCGAACACAAACAAATACACTGCTGATTATAGCCAGGCACAACAGACATTTCTGTGGATTTTCTAAAAGATAATGAACAGAGGAAGTATTGAGTAACACAACTTTTTGTATGGAGCATATTAAAAAAAAGTCAAAATGGGAAATATAGTCAGTGACTCAGCATAATGAAGAACCTATTTGAGTTATTACAATTGTGTCAATTATAAATTAAACCAAGTAGGAAATACACACCACTTTTGCAGGCATTTTTGCACTTTTTACATATCCTCTTGCAAGCAGACCTAGTGGGAGAAGTGGAATCTGTGGGCAAACACAACGTGAGAAGCCCGGCTAAAATTCTCAGGCCCCAAAATTAAGCAGGAAAAAGAGAGAAAATTTGCTGTATAGTGAGCCAGGGAGGTTTGTTTCCTCTAGTATAAGCAGAAGTTGGGTTACCATAAGTATAATGCACATAATTTACTCATCTAACCACATATATGCCTTTTGGGAGAAGGGAGGTAGAAAGGTTCCTACCAGCCTGTTAGGATAGAAACCCTCATTTATGTTGTTCTCCAGGCTATTTATTGTCTAAGAAAAGATAAGAGAAACTCACTAGCTCCTTAATTCAGTTGCACATTTTTAGCATATTTCTCACTTAAGACAAATTCCAGAGTTGCAGCCCTTAAGTTTCTTGACACACTCATTTATCCAGGGTTGAGTGATATGAGCAGCACCCCAGGCATCTTCCTCTGCCTTACCTCAACAACATTCAGCAGGTCAGTCTCTAAAAGAAGAAACTACTGCTGTTATCACCTTCCTTCTCTTAAGATAAGAGCTGCAGCAGAGGAGAAGGGATTTGCACTCTATTAATTGTTCTTGAAATCTGCAAAACTTGTTTTATATATAGGAATTCAGGTAAACAGCAACAGAACTAATAATGTTGGGAGGGATGTATAGTGTTTGCTTTGTTCACTGTAGGCAACTATGAGTAGCTCAGATCATTTTAAATTTAGGACCTTACATTAAAGGAAAAAAGTAAAGTGCAGTAAAGGAAGAGAGGCAGGGAGAGCTCCTCAGGACCCACGTATGGAAGAATCCCATTGGGTCCAAGGAGTGCCCGGCTAGCAAAGGCAGGTCTCAGTAGACAGCATGGATTTTTCTGATACCAAACCACCCCTGAGCAGAAGATAACCCTGGCATGGCTGACCTGTGCTCCAGACACAACTCTACATCCCAGAGCATGAGAGTCTTGATTTGGCTTGTCCTTGTCTGGATCCAGCTTTCTGAGCAAGCTGTAAAATGCAGTAATGTGAGTACAAGAGTACAACAGGAGAGGGCTTGTTCCCTCCTGTTGCTTGTAGCCTGCCCTTAGTCAGTATTCATGTTGCAGCAGCTCCTAACGTTGCAAGACACTTGATTTGGCTTTAATAATTAGGCCTAAAGGTCAACTGTGGCCCTCATACAGTATGTGTAAGTGGGCTTTTGAATTGTAAAAGCAGCCCTGCTAGTGTGGTAAGAGCACTGTTAAGAACTCTGCACTCTTCAGCGCAGTCCTACTACTGAAGCAGGACTAGTAGTGCGTAACCAGCGTGGACACACAACGTATCCTTCCCTCCCTTTGATTGAAATGCTATCTCCTTAAGATCCTGACCCCTGCAAGGTATGACAAGTGTTTTGAGAAACATGAAACAGGGGGAAAAAAATGTAGACTAAGGCACATGCGGGATTTAGAGAGATGAATTGCAGCATAAATTCAGAAAAACTTCTGCTTGACAGCTGGGTACTGATTTATTTAATTTTGAAAGTTTGTAGTTTAATTCCTTGCAAATGCTTGGCCTGGGTGCCTAATTACCCTAACTAAGGACAAACAAACAAAAAAAAGACCAGTCGAGAATCCCATACCCTGATGCTGGCAGTGCAGCATGCCGTATTGTCATGGTACTTACAGGCGGGCTCTTTCTGCGTGCTGCGAATAGCTAAGATGCCAGAAGGGAATTATATTGCATCAACTTCCACAAAGTATGTCTGAGAAAGCAGGGAGTCCCAGGATCTGATTAAATGCTTTAATTCACTATTACATCAGTAATCTGAGTTAGTCAGGTTCATTTTTTTTTTTTTTTTATCTAAAGCAGCACTAAATGAGATTCTTCACTGAGCTAATTCATAGTCCACCATAAAAAAGGGCCAAGGTATTTTAACGTGCCTTTCAAATTGAGTAGATCTGGTAAGCTGTTATTACTAAACTAACTGACAGTCCCGCCTCTTGCCTTCTCTCCCATGCTGGCCTCTTTCGACACCACCCATTCTGCCGCAAACGCAACTGTGCGCTTCCTCCATCGTGGTTAGCAATGGGATCTACGAAAGGAGCTCTGAACAGATTTTGTTTTTCCCAAGGCTCTTTTAATTATTAAATTAAATTAAATTAAATTTTTTTCTGCTAGTTAGAGGTATGGGCCTGGTTGTAGTCCCCTTATTACTGCTGAATGTCATTTCATTGTGTTAGGTACTTAATTAAGGTGGTATGCAAAAGAGTATTTTAAGCATTTGCTTAATTTTAAGCTTCTACTTAAATTTTCTTAAAGTCTTAGATAGATGCTTTGCAGAATAACAACCCATGCCCAGCGCACATGTCAGTCTGTCTTAATATTTGGTTCAGCAATCCAAAACTCAGTCTACTGGTTTACTTGTTTTACTTGTGCACAGCACAAGTAAACTGCGCTGACGTGTTTTTTTTTTTCTTCCCCTCTCCCCCCAACCAAATCATTTTTGTTTTCATTTATCCCTGATTCAATGGCTGCTGCTGTGGAAGAAATAATAAACATGGTGATGGTGATGATGATGATGATGATGATGATGATGATGATTGCTTTGATTTCTTGCAGATCATTTTTAATGTTCCTGAAAACACAGGGTTACAGACTGAAATCTCAACTCATCAAATAAAAGATTACAAACATACTCTTGTACATCCAGCACATTTGTTAGTCACTGAAAATTGTTCCTTACACTAGTGTATCTCATGGATTATCTGGTAGTTTATTATTCATGGAATGCTGGATGAAATGATTTACTAAGAAAGAATAGCAAATACCAGGCTTATGCCAGTATTTGTGAACTGTATGCATCTCCTAGTACTTCCCTTTCTTCCAGCTCCTGTTGCTCATTTTTTTCTTGTTTAAAAAGGTAGAGTTTCTTCCCCAGTCTTAATATGTTAAAAAAAAAAAAAAAAAAAAAAAAAAAAGAGTTGTTCCTCTTGAATGTTGCTAACAAATGGGAAAATGTCCTGTCTTACAGAAGTAGGATTTTTTTTTTCCAGCTCTATAGGAACTGAAGAGTAAATAGTACATGCCTGCTAACTATCCCTTTCCTGACACACAGGGCTGCTGGGACTGACAGTAGTGAGGTTTCCTTGTTTGTTTTTTCCAAGACTAATGGCTATACTATTATGTATATTTGTGCGCAAGAATGTCTCTACTACACAATCTGTGTACACATTTCTGCAGAGCTGGTGGCAGCGTTATCCAACACTAAGACTTTACAGAGTTATCAGTGAGCACAGCTGCCACATCCATGCATCTAAGTGAGAACTCCCAGGACATGATAAAATCCTGTTACCATCTCAGAATCTCAGCTTTCATTTAGTAACATGCACATATTTTTAGCCCTTCTGCCTAAAAAAGTCAACACAGTCCCAACTGAGTTTGCAGAATCCCCTGAAACAGCAATGGCAAAATGTTGGCGCTGCCACTCGAATGTCAGTAAAGGTTAAAGCTGTTTTGTTGGTCCAGCTCTACCACTAGATCAAAAATCTATGTATATGATAGAACTCAGAAAATAATCACTACCTATAATCTAATATAATAACCTAATAATAATCTGCCTCTTGTGTCGTCATAAAGCTGGTGGAAACTAAGTATTAAATAAGTAGTAAATATGAGGAAGAAAAACCTCATATATTTCTATCATATATGGTTTATACAGGGCACATTAATACTTGTGCTCTGTAAGATTTGCTACACTGCGCATTGCTGTTAATCAGTTATATTTCATGGCAGTTGGTAACATTTTGTAGAATTGCTCTTTATGCAAGGGAAAGGTATCCTTAGTATAACTCTAGGTTTGGAAATATTACATTTGGCAAGATACAGAGTTGAACATCCTAGTAGAGTCTTTGTTTTCCCTTGTAATCAATCTTAATTTTGTTTATCTGGATCAACAAAATTATCATAGAAAAGCATAATTCTTCTGAGAATTCACTGTCCAATTGTGGTTTACCTAAATCCCCAAACCCACAACACATTTTCCCTCAAAAGCATTTATATTGTCTTCAGGTTGCAGAGAAGACTTGTAGATTCTGACCACAGCTCTACCACTAGCTCACCTTCTAAGAGTGGGCAAGTCATTCTTGTGTCTGATTCCCTATCAATAAAAATAAACTTAGCAACTGTCTGCTAGATAGATGCAATAAAATAAAGTGTTTGCTCTGTGCCTTGTGATTTCAAAGTTAAAATACATATAATATATATGAGCTAAGAATAAAAGAGCCATGATTTGCATACACTACAAACTATTCAAAACTAAAAAGGAATAAATTCCCTTGGCATTCAAAGACAAACTAAAGATCCCTTTGACTTCTCCTAGTATAGGCTTCTCCTAGCCCAGTTGGCTCAGAGGATCTGGTTTAGTATTTATAGCTTCAATATAGATACTCATATGCTGGCCGCACAGTTGAGTTTCTTTCTCAGACAAGTCTCTTTTTTTCAGGAATGATTGCTAACACATTAAAGAGAGGGAAAATACCAATCTATAAAAGTTTATTTCTCACAATTATGCTAAAGCTTTAGGAATCAGGATTTAGCTCCTTATGTGTTTAATGAATGCAGGCAAATTCAGTGCAAATGCAACAATCTGTAAGCTAAGCATGTTTTCTCAATTTCTTTCTTTTTTTTTTTTTTCATTCCCTCCAGACGTTTCCGCAGACAAGATGTTCGACACGGAAATGCAGCGCAGCAGTGCTTTGGCCAGCAGTTCATTGGTAATCTATTCACAAACTCACAAATTGCTAGAAAATGCCTGGAGCAGAGAGCACAGATGTTGCCAACAGTTTGTGCTGGACCATTATATTACCTGTGGATTTTTTTTTTTTTTTTTT
>NW_028185038.1:10648684-10676646 GCF_003343005.1 Rhea americana | reverse complement strand
GTCTAAGCAGTGACCGTGTAGATTGCAGGGCAGTCTGCGGTAGTCCTGCACCCCTGTCTTTCAGATGAGGCTAATGCATTTCACGGCTCCCTTCTGACCCCTGTGCAAGGGTTTCCCATGGGTATGTAACCCCCAAGAGAGGGCCGGGGTAGGAAGCAACAGGGCTGCATCCTGAAATGAATCTGAGATACCGCCAAGGCCAGCGACGGGAATTGAAGGAGCTCCCTACTGCAGAACTACAGCCACTGAACTGTCAGAGCACAAATGTGTATTTAGGATCATTATCGAGATTTAGCTATCTTAAAAAAAAAAAAAAAAAGAAAAAAAAAAGAAAAAAAAAGAAAAAAAAGATTACTGTGGCTCATAATCTTGAAAAGTGCCAGTTTCAAACACTGGCATAAGGAATGTGAAAACAGACAGAAAATGATTGCCAGGACATCCTCAGTGTTTTGTAGGATAATACCCAATACATTTAAAGAGGAAGAATTCAAATATAAAAGGTTCTTTGTGATGGATATTTTACCAGAGAAAGCTTTTTAAAATTGTAGCCTCTTAAGGAACAAAGTAGATTTTGGAAGAGTATATTCCAATATGAAGTATTTATTATATAGTAAATTTAAAATATAAGAAATGAATCACAATAATCTCAAACCTTGTGTTTTTGAGGTGTAAAATTGTTTATCTCAAGAACATTTCTCTCTTACTACTGTGGAATAAAATGATTTAGTTAATGAGGCAATTGGTCTCCTCCAGTGTAACATATTCTAACTTATCTTCCTCCAGATGCTTTTTGGACAGAAAAGCAGAATGGACTCTTGATTAATTGTGTTCACCTTGTTTTTGTTAACATCCAAGGGACAAATTTATACATTCTTTTACATATTTAATGAGGCTCTACCCATGTGTGTGTGTGTGTACATCACAGACATGCATAATATAAAATTGTATATTTATACCTTTTAAGGGTTTCATTCTACAATGGAACAAATATTCTCATTTTTATCCAGAAACGTGTTTATCTGGGGATTATTTTTAAGCATATAATGAATCATCCTCTTTAACTGACTGAAAATCAAGACAAATGATTCATAAGAACCACACACAAGCAGTTAACATTATGAAGGGTTGAGGTGTATTTCTTTGTATAATATCAGCTAAATCATGGCACAATTTGGGCAGTTTATCTTATGGCCAAATGCTGTGAGATGCTGAAATGATGTTTACTCCCCTTCTGTCCCATGGAGATAATTCATTTACCAGGGAAGATCTTGACCAAGCACTGACTTTCAGTCGCAGACTGACTGAGCATGGGCTAAATTTTACTTTAAAGAGTGAAAGCCCACGGTAAATGTACCCTAAGCACAAAAGGTGACCTGTATAGTCAGTAACATAATTGGCAGACATACTTTTAAAAGCTTTGTTCCCTTCCAGGTGAAGTCCTGGATAAGACTGAAGAGCGACTGGTGTACGGGATAGAATACAACAGCACCCTTCTGGAATGCACGCCGAGGACTCTACAAGCCAAAGTCATCTGGTTTGTCCAGCGAGCACACGAAACTAAAAAGGAAGAGGTAACTATCGTTATGTCCTAACCATTTAATAAAATAAAAAGAGCCTGTGATTAGAAATACTACATCTTCACTGAGAGACCTGTCATGAGTTGCTGAAATGTGCGCAGGTATAAGGTAGAATCATTGTGTCCATCCGCTGTACTGAATTAATAGACCTGAGAATTTCATCTGGTGTTTGAGTTGAGGTTATTGAAATTGAATAAATACACAGATTTTAGAAACGTATCTAAACTTGACTTAAGATCTCGAAACAAAAAAGAATCCAGCATCAATGCTGGTATGTTATTCTGGAGGTGGTAAGTGTACATGTTACTCCCAATGTCATTCTAACTTAATATCTCTTGATTTTTGCTGCCTCACTTGTTGACACTGCAGAGCCCTCTGAAAACAGGTGTCTATGTGTATGTATATATATATATTTCTACATTGTTTTTTCTGCCTCTTTTACATATATTGCACTATTATGAAAGTGCTTCATAAGTTTAACCATATTTATTTCCCAATACCTGTCTGATCCACGTCAGTTTAGCTATCCCTTAATATGTTGGAGCACAGAGGGAGAAAAGCCTTAGACCAACAAAGCTCATGGCTGTCTTTTTGCCTAGCAGTTAGGCTCTGCTGATAGCATCAAGCCTCCACTTAGCTGTAGATATCTGCAGACAACTAGAGTGGTACTCATCTGACAGTAAATGTGGACATTTACAGTGAAGAGGTCTACGTGGGAGTTAGTCACTGTAGGCTATCTTTGAAGTCAGAGCACTTGGTGCTGCAGATATAGCCAGTGGTACCAATTCATTCTAAGCTAGACAGCTTCATTTTGTCTGGTAAAAAAAATGAATAGATAAACCACTGAATACTAAGTTAACCAAGGATATCACACTCAGCTATAGATATCTAAAATTAAGCAAGCTGAACATTCTTAATGTCCATAAAGCACATTTTTGCCAGAAGGTTTCTCCACATCTGGACATGAAACACTGAACTTCCCCAAATCCTAGATTCCTTCCAATCTCTAGGAGGATTTTCATGTTTAGCATTTTCAATCCTAATCTATTATTCCTAATAAACTTTAAAGTATTAATCATGCCTTTCACAAAAAGCACTGAATGTGAGGATTTTTCTGGAGGAGGAAAAACTGTTCTATTATATGCCTGTCCCACTAGACTTAGAAGCTCATATTTGTGGCACCAAG
This sequence comes from Rhea americana, assembly GCF_003343005.1. Taxonomy (NCBI): domain Eukaryota; kingdom Metazoa; phylum Chordata; class Aves; order Rheiformes; family Rheidae; genus Rhea; species Rhea americana. The sequence continues at coordinate 10,673,883 of NW_028185038.1, read as the reverse complement.
ACTGAATTCACACTGACTCTGACCATCTAGTACCTCTTTATACTGCTGGGTTTAATTACTTTTAATGTTCTCTTCTGGAAGTTATTCCATTTTACATTCCATTTTATATTGTACAGTCATTAGAATGAACATTAACCCCGGCAGAGAGAAATTCTTCTCTTTTGCCTAATATTCAGCATCTTACTATTAAAAGAAATAGTGGGTTTCCATCTTAGTATGTCTACTGGCTAATTTAGACAGCTTTGTGCTCCCTGCTTGCTAGCTCCTGTGAATTCCCCGTTTTAATAATCTAGCTCTCAGGAAGAATATGGTCACCAAACTGAGAACTGAGAATTCAAGGTTATAATCACCTTAAACTTAGGTATTAAAATATCTGTGAGTGTTGACTCAACATTTGACACCATATAAGCATTCACAGGGTCAGTTACAGCAGTTCAGCTGGCAAATGTTTTCCATCCAGTACTTTATTTGCATGTTTCAGTCTTAATACCCTCTGTGATTTAGTCATGAGTGACTAATTCATGCTGGGAAAACAGGAAACTACCTGTTTCAAGATTTGCTATACTTTCCTGGGCCATTTGAATCATAGAATCAGTAAGGTCTGGAGACCATCTAGTCCAACCTCCCTGCTCAGCAGGGTCACATAGACCATAGGAGGCAGGGTTGCATCCAGGAGGGCCCTGAAGATCTCCACAGAAGGAGATCCAGAACCTCTCTGGGCAACCTGTCCCAGTGCTCCGTCACTCTCACAGGGAAGAAATTCCCCCTCACGGTCAGGCGGAACTGCCTGTGCTTCAATTTCTGCCCATTGCCTCTTGTCCTGTTACACAGGACAACTGAAAAGAGTTTGTCCCCATCTCCTTGACACCCTCCCTTCAGGTACTTATATGCTTTGATAAGATCCCCCCTCAGTCTTCTCTTCCCCAGGCTGAAGAGGCCCAGCTCTCACAGCCGTTCCTCATAGGCCAGGTGCTCCAGCCCTCTGATCATCTTCGTAGCCCTACACTGGACACTCTTCAGTAGCTCCATGTCTCTCTTGTAGTGGGGAGCCCAGAACTGGACACAGGACTCGAGATGAGGCCTCTTCAGGGCTACGTAGAGGGGCAGGATCACTTAATGCACCCCGGGATACTATCAGCTTTCTTGGCCACAAGGGCACATTGCTGGCTAATGGTCAACTTGTCATCCACCAGCACTCCCAGGTCCTTCTCTGCAGAGCTGCTCTCCAGCAGGTCAGCCTCCAGCTTGTACTGGTGCCTAGGGTTATTTATGCCTAGGTGCAGGATCCTGCACTTGCCCTTGTTGAACCTCATGAGGTTCCTCTCCGCCCAGCTCTCCAGCCTGTCCAGGTCTCTCTGAATGGCAGCACAGCCCTCAGGTGTGTCAGCCACTCCTCCCAGCTTGGGATCATCAGCAAACTTGCTGAGGAGGCACTCTGTCCCCTCATCCAGGACATTGATGCAAAAGTTGAGCAGGATGGGACCCAGTACTGAGTCCTGGGGGATGCCACTAGCCACGGGCCTCCAACTAGACTCCATGCCACTGATGACGACCCTCTGAGCTCTGCCTTTCAGCCAGTTCTTAATCCACCTCGCTGTCCACTTGTCTAACCCACACTTCCTGAGCTTATGTAGCAGGATGTTATGGGAGACAGTGTCAAAAGCCTTGCTGAAGTCAAGGTACACAATGTCCACTGCTCTCCCTTCACCTACCCAGACAGTCATTCCATCCTAGAAGGCTATCAGATTGGTTAAGCAGGATTTCCCCTTGGTGAATCCATGCTTGCTACTCCTGATCACCTTCTTTTCCTCCATATGTCTGGAGATGACATCCAGAATGAGCTGTTCCATCACCTTTCCAGGGATGGAGGTGAGGCTGACTGGCCTATAGTTGCCTGGGTCCTCCTTCTTGCCCTTTTTGAAGACTGGAGTGACACTGGCTTTCTCCCAGTCCTCTGGCACCTCTGCAGTTCTCCAGGACCTTTCAAGGATGATGGAGAGTGGCCTGGCAACAACATCCGCCAACTCCCTCGGTACCCATGGGTGCATCCCATCCCGGCCCATGGATTTGTGGATGTCTAGCCTGCCCAGAAGGTCTCTAATCCTATCCTCCTCAACCAAAGGAAAGTCTTCCCTTCTCCAGACTTTCTCCCCCACATCCAGGCTGCAGGATTCCTGGGGGCTGCCCTTAGCAGTGAAGACTGAAGCAAAGAAGGCCTTCAGCAATTCTGCCTTCTCTGTATCCCTTGTCACCAGGGCCCCCGCCCCATTCAGGAGTGGGCCCACATTTTCCCTAGTCCTCCTCTTGCTGCTGATGTATTTGAAGAAGCCCTTCCTGTTGTCCTTGACATCCCTTGCCAGACTCAATTCCAGCTGGGCCTTAGCCTTYCTCRCWGCAKCTCTRCAYACTCTGACTGCATTCCTGTAATTCTCCCAAGCAGCCTGTCCCTTCTTCCACATTCTGTGTATTTTCTTCTTCTGTCTGAATTTGGCCAAGAGCTCCTTGCTCACCCATGCAGGTCTCCTGCCCCTTTTGCTGCACTTCTTACTCATAGGGATGCACTGCTCTTGCGCTTGGAGGAGGAGATGTTTGAATACTAGCCAGATTAGATTGCTTTCCTTTCCCATTTTAAACTCCTTTTTTACTTCATATGTTTTAATTACTTAAAAGACATTGAAATAAGGGATCTCAGATTTCCTCAATCTTCCCCTCCAAATTTAACATTATATTACTGAAGGTACTTTTCCAGAAATAATTTTACTGATTTAATCTAATAATAAAGTCTCCCGCATCAATTATTTTTCAGGTGAAGACAGATGATAGAATAATCAAAATGGACCTTGGCCTCTTATTCCTGAAGCTGCATAGGTTGGATGCAGGGACTTATTTTTGTCAGACAGTGGAACATAGTATTGTTCATACTGTCAGGAAAATCACCCTGGAAATAGTCGAGGAAGAACGTGTAGATGAAATGTTCAATAAGGACTATGAGGAGGAGATCCCTCACAAAATGCCATGCCCGATCCAGAGCAGTATACCTCAAGCATCAAAGCCATGGTACAAGGAATTTCTTCAGCTAATTGGTTACAGCAATTTCCAGAGGGTTGAAGAATATTGTGAAAAAGTGTGGTGTACAGATAAGAAGAGAAAAAAGCTGAAAATGTCTCCATCCAAGTGGAAATATGCCAACCCACAGGAGAAGAAGGCAAGGCTCAGGCCAGAGCATTATCGGTTGCCCAGGAACATAGCTGACTCTTGATGGATAAAATCCATCTATTACTGGGAGAATTTTTATTTGGACTTAAGAAAGAAGGAGCAATCAGTCTTGGTTTTGGTGAATGAAACAGGTTTATATATATAAAGTATTGGGACTAAAAACAGAAATGTTATGGTAAGTTATACTGTACACTCTTGATGACTGTTTAGAAGCATTTTAAACAAAATTTGCGTAACTATCTGGTTCTAAATAGGTCAACACAATCAGAGTTTCACATTAAGGACGTGACAATCTTCAGACTTTGAGTGCTTTAATTAGTCTCTTACGTGGACTGTGCTTACGCTGTATATTGTTGCATCTGATGGCATATTTAAGCACATTCAAATAGCTAAACATTCACGAGTAGGTGAAAAATGTAACATGTATCTTATCTTGGTTTCACAAATTTCTTATACTTCTGAAAGCAGCACGTCCTAATACTGTCCTTTTGATTGTGACCTGTCTGAATTTATCACTGAGATTCATGTGATGTGTTAATATGGTGTACTGCTATTTCTAAAGATAATGAAGGGAAATCCTATTTACTTCCCACCATTATTTGTCTTATCAGTCATTTATGAAGCGCAGTGTACTGTCACGGCTAAATAATATTGCCTGATAACTTAATGTAAGTCAAATGCATGCTGACAACACAAACAGAATGAAATTTGTCCACATATCTGTATAAAACGTTGGAATAATGTTTTAGATGGAAAACAAGTCCTGGCTGTTGGAACGAACATTGCCTCAGCAATGACATGATTTAAGCGAGTGCCCTCTTCTGGCAAAACAAAACATTTCTAACATTGTCGCAAATTTTCTCAAGAAAAGTGCAGAGCTAACCGGCAGTTAGTCGGAGTATTACCCAGAGGCACAGCTGGTTTGTTTTCAGCACACGCTTCTAGTCCCCTTGTGCTAAATCCGCAGGTTTGGAAGGCAACGTCTGAAGTCACTTATGTTGGAAAGACGGCATTTAAAGTAACGCTTTACGTTGTTAATGTGCTTTTGGGGTAACATGCAGTCGTAAAAGTTAGGAGAGATTAAGAAGAGGAATGGCGTTATGCCTACGTGCAGCTGTGTTTCTACAGTTTCACGGTCTGATCTAGGTAAATCTTTTCCTGATATGTGATCTCTGGTCAAAAGAGCTGCTTTGCTGCCTTTGTGAGTGATACCAGGAGAGGAGATCAAAGATTTTCAAGACTTTAAAAAAAATAAATAAATAAACCCCCCTTTGTTTAAGTACATGCTTAAGTGCAGAAAATGCAGACAATCCAGCATTTTTCTACCAAATCTACTTGAGATATATGATATTATATTATGAATTGGATTTTTTTTTAAAAAAAGAGATGGGGAAGTTATAAATATGAGTTACCTGTTCAAGCAAGAATGTACTGCCAGTAGGGTAAATAGTCTAGTTTACACAGATTTTGGTTTACCAAGCATATATTCAGAGGTTTCACCAGCTATGAAGAGAAGTTCACGTCTGGCTTCAATGTCTTATTGGGAGCAGAATTTGAAATTAGTGGGAGTTAACTTCCTGGAGACCACAGCGGATGCTGACAGAGTGGCTTCAACACCTGCACGCTGCGTGCGAGAGGATCTGGCCGTGTTTCTGCGTTGCCTTCTGGAGCGGACGCTGCCTCGGCGCGCGAGGGGAGCCCCTGGGCACCCGGCCAGCCGGCAGCGCGGAGCGGAAACCGGGCTCTCCCCGTGTGTCGGTATAACGTGATAGCGACAACAGTCGTAGATAAACCTTTCAGGCACCCCGTTGTGTTAAGGGAATTGTGTTTATATGGAGTTTTGCACTTCTTTTGACCAGAATGCCTGCCTGGGAGATGGGAACGGATGTTGTGAGTAGCCTTGCATGAATCCCCCCATTAGTAACCTCTGCCTGATACAGGGGACTGGATAAATTCAGTTTTCAATGACAGCTTAAAGGGACTCAGTTGCAGTTCGGATCCTATCTTCATTTACAGTTACAAGGAAAGTGCAAGCACTGAGGACTGTGGCAGAGAGGAGAACCTACACTGAACAAACATCCCCAGTTTTACTTAATTTCCTGTACAATATCTCACTGGCATCCCTGATGGGAAACTGTTAAAATGTGACTGAAATTCTCTTCTGATAAGGTCTGCTTCTTTTCAACAGGAGTGGGAGTTATATTTTAATTTTTCTGATTCATTTGCTAGTATGCAGTGCCAACTGTGCCATTGCTGGAATATCAGAAAGGAACATGAGATTCTCACCCTGAAGAGACTTTATGTCTCATTCTCTGAGATTGCAGGTGGAAGTCATGTGATATGCAAAGCAGGATTCCTGATTTAATATGAGATTGCCTATTTTTAGCTCCCCATCCTTTTAGTGGTTATATGTGGAGAATCACATCAAGCTTTTATTTACATTTAAAATTTTAAATTTTTAGTTTACACCTTTCAATCTTCATCATCACAATAATTAGAAGAAATCACAGCTACAAGAGCTTGTTTAAAAAATGCTGTGACAATTACAGAAGAGAAAGTGACAATAATGTATTTTGGAAGGATACACATAAGTATGCTGTACACAGACAATGTTATTTAAAATGCTTCTTGTGTATATGAGGGAGCATTGTCTGCTTCTTTTCATTATGAGTTTGATGTATTTTGTATGTGCATGAAGTGGTCAAATTATAAATATAATTAAGAACCATATTTGGCTGACACAATCTGTATTATTTCTCATTATTTATTTTGACCAGAGCAATATGATGATGTGCAGATCACTAGTTACACACAGGTATCTACAGATGCCCTTCACTGTGCAGATTCAGGACAGAGGGCTATTAATGCACTATTACCAACTGGAAAACCATGACATAGGATAATTAGCAGATTTAGCCTAGCAATATTAAATATGTTTTGGAAGAGCTATGATCAGAACGACATCTTTTGCGAGAATGTATTTCAGAGTGGAACATGGTCACTTAAAACTGGGAGATCTAACTGATCCGTTGAGAAACAACAGTTTGGATGAAGTTTTGAACCCCAGACTGCAGCCTGACAAGGGATAAGCCATTTCAAACCTTTCAACTAAATGCTTTTTCCCAGTGTATCCTTTTTTTTCTTTATTCTTGTCATTTATTGTAAAGAGATTATTATCATTTGTTACAGACTACTGTGGTCTCAGACTTTTCTGCAGCATAATACAGTTCCTTTTATGCAGAACAGACTTATGTATGGAAGAGGGAAAAATAATTGTCTATATTCATTTGCCTGAACAGCAGAGTTAACAGTCACAATTTGTGCTTGGATTAACTTCTAACAACTGCTACAGTTATGGAGGTTCTCTTGTTATTAAAAAGAAAAAAAAAGAGAGAGAAAAATTTCAATTTTCTTTCCCTCAAAAGCAGTAACACAGTTTCCATTTTAGAAAGCCCGTTAATCTCCTTAGTCTACCTTGGAGCAGAGAAGCTGGAGTTATTTATGCTACTTCATGTCTCTGGGTCCAGAAGGTACAAATCCCTTTGAAAGCTGCACTGTCCAGATAAGAAGCACTGAAAGTGAGCTTTTTTTTTACATTTGTAACCTAGCAGGATGCTTGTAATTCCTATCAGCCCCAAAATCCTGTTCAGTTCACAAAATTAGTGTTTTTACAGCACTAGAAGCAGCATTTATGTTCAGTTAGCATGAAAATGTACTGTCAGTGAAGCCATGATTGACAAGTCTTGTCTTTGGGAGATATTTACCTGCTTACCTTTTCTTTTTTCCTTTTATGGAGGAAAAAATTTACCTGACTAGTACTGTAAACTGAAAAATTACAATAGAATTGTCAAGTAAAAGTTACCAGTAATGCTGAGTTATTCATCACTTTACAGTGATACTAATATTTGACTTGCAGTCAGACATTTCTGAGCAATCCTTCACATCAACCTAATCCATCGCTGTAATCTCATTTGTCAAATAGCTTTATCCTTTCGAGATGATGCAACTTATAAACCTTAGAATGAGATACAAATCTTATGTAAGGTTGAACAAGGAAATACATTGTTAAATCTTTGGTCACAGGTGTTCATAATTTGCTGTGGGGCTATGTGAAATTGCAGGACTTCACTGACTTGAATGCAATTGGAGCACTGAAGTTGTACTAACTCCCAGATTTCCTGAGATTCTTACTAATAGCAGATTTAGTTGCAGAAGGAGAAGCTTGGATCCTTTAAGATTTTAGTGAGTCAAAGATCCTATTGCAACACATCTGTTGGCTAAAGAGCCATTTTAAATAATCTGGTTCAGTAGACTTTCCCATTTGTCACATCTGACAAACTCCAGTGAAACAAAACGTTGCTTTACTTATTTGATTAATTCAGTTGCAGAATTTCATGCTTTTTAGAGTGTTTTGCACATCTTTTAGAAACTTTGTTTGAGGGAGTATGGTCTAGAATTACATTTAATATGAGTGCATTTGTGTATAAATTAAGGTCTCTCAAAATAACTCTAGCCAGTTTTGAGAGCTGTTTGAAATTCGACATATCCAACAGAAAGAATCACCCATATATTCTATGATGGTTTTTCTTGATGTTGTTGCTGACTCTGAAGAGCCACTCTCCCAATGCCCTTGGAATGAATTTCAGGCATGTGTGTGAAGAGACAATAATAATAATAATAGGAATAATAATACCAACAGCAACAGTTGAAACTCATTGTCTTCCCAATAATAAAAGATGAAATCTGCAGACCAGTGGGAATGATTAAGGTTGAGTTACGAGTGCAAACTCAGGCATACTTATCATTAGCTTTTAATTTACTGGATTTTCCTGTGCTCATATAGGTTACCTACTATATTATAATTTTACAGTCATTGGAAAAAATGAATATTTGACAGTGCTTTTAGTGTTCAAAGTATTGTTTAGGTATTGGCTAATCAAGTTTTGCAACAGCCAGGAGGGATGAAAATACATTTTAACAGGAGCAGAAAAGGCCTATGGCCGTGCAAGGTTCCCCCACAACGCGATGGTGTGTGCTGCGGAGATGTTCACAGCTGGGTGGCAAGTTAAACCAGACGGTGCGATGCCATGCAGTGACCTGAGCTCGTGCTCCACAAGCACTGTGCCCTGCCAGCATAAGGGCTGTGACTGCACTAATCGACATTTTTTTTCAGGCAGTTTCAATTTATGGTAATACGTGACGTTCCCGTCCTGTTCAGTCATGCCTGTTACAGGGAGGAAGCTTCTGGAAAAAGGATAAAGTGAAAAAAAAAGGGGGGGGGGGAGTAGTAAATCCACCTAGGGATATAAAACCTGTTTATGGTGATATAAATATCAAAGTATCTGCTACTTGACTGTCCCCCTTTATGTTGCTGGGTGTGAAGTCAATACTTGATCTTAAGGTCTCAAAGCAAATAGTCCAAAACATCAAAGGTATCAATATAGACAAAAACACAGTAACATCTTCTGAGTAGTTTTGTCCTAGAAAGCTGGCAAATGAAGTCATTGAGGAGGATGAAGTTGTCAACATTTAATAAGAAATCAATATATCTAGGGGAATGTTTTGGGAAGGAGATTTTTTATAAAAATGGTAGAAACCATTAAGTAGTGTACTCTCATTCATTCTGAGGCTATGGTTTCATCAGAGATTATTTTTAATAAGGAATCTTTATATTTGCAAGGAAACTAGGGGAATCAGGTGTTAACTCACTGAGATATCATCACATTTATGTGAAAACAGATATTCATGAAAACAGTGTAACTGTATAAAGGAATATCATCCTTTATATCTTCCTTCTTTTTAAACTTCCCCCAAAAGAGCAAGGATTGTTTTTAATCTAAAAAATAGTATTTTTTTTATGTGCACTGACCTTTTAAGAGTGTGAACATGGTAAAAGTTCATTCAGCCTCCAGAATATTAAACATTCTCCTGAAATTATGATTATTCCAGCCTAGAACATGACCACTGCAGTTCTCCACTCTAGCTTTTTGATTATTTTTCATGTCTTCATGGTATTGCGTTGTGAATTTCATTAAATGTCACACAAGGCACACAAAACTGTAAACTGGTGGATAAACGGCTGTGAGCTATTTTTATTGGTGTGGGGCTAGTGTCTACAACAGTCTAAAAACTGCTTACTCCTAAATTTATAGAAAAGACCTTGAATTGAAAATGGTTATGATGGCTCCCATAACTAGATGGATTATTGATTCTTCATTTTACAGAGAAATAGTCTTTTAGTACCGAAAGGCAAAAACTTTTTTTCACCTTAAAAAAGAAAAAGAATTCAAAAGAAAAAAAAAAGAAAAAAAAAGAAAATCCATCTCATCCACCCTATCCCTTTCAAAGCTCTTGCAAGCCTGGCCTTTTCCAGGGCTTCCTCAGTCCTTCCTCGCAGTCGGCACGGTGGCCTGCTGTGTCAGGTCAGCGAGAACTAAAGCATCCCCTTTCCTCCTCCATAACTACCCGTGGGCTCTTACCACTGACTGTTCCCAGTGTGTCTGAAAGCAGCTCTACACTGATGCGAAGGGTTAGACAACACATGGATTGTCAATATTTTTCTGGGGATATTGCAAAAGGTCTCTGACAAGAGCATAGGGTGCTGGATTAGACAACGTGCTGCTGGGAGGAGGTTGGATGTGGAATAGCTAGTGGGGAAGGGAGCGGAAGATGTGGGAAATGGGTGAGATCAGCCTCTCCTGGGGACAAGCAGGGCAGCTGCAAAAAAATAGGAGTGAAGGTTGCCATTTGAATTTAAGGAGTGGAGGGAAGGAAGATTCATCTCGTATTCAGTTTCATTTAAGTTTTGGAGCATGTTATTTATGCACTGTTTGTCATTTACAGCAATTTCTGTGCTGCACAATGAGAGAGAAGGGGTGGATAAGAGATTTATTAGTAATTTCTGTAGTTCGAATTTCCCCTCTTTTAAGGTTGATTTAATAGAATTAAAACTGAGTAAATGGCACCATTTAGCCAGCAGATGCCATACGCACCAGAGAGCTTTCAAATAAAAAGCAGCCTGTATAGAGGGCCGTTGTTACTCCCACAACACAGTGCCTCAAAAACTTTCCTATTAGCCTGATGGGAGCTGAATAAGCATGTAGGCTAGCTGTGGAACTGTGCCTATTTTTCTCAGGGTATGAGGGAAGTCCACCCCTTCTCACTGTAACGCTTAATGTAACGCTATAAAAACTTTCAAAGATGAGAAAATTGAAAAATAAACTATGGTCTCTTTCAGGTCCCATGTTCAGTCTGTCTCCCAGATAACAGTAGCTTCTTTTAAGCCAGATGAAAAAAGTACATTAAAGGAAGCAATTATTCTCTTGTTGTGGACAAAAACATAAGCCGTGTTGTGGGAAACTTCTTACTAGAAGCTGAACCCTTTTGTTATCAATACAGCAAAGGGTTTTCTCCCTACGCAGACAAATAGACTGAGGTCCGATCAGGCATGGACATACTTGAGGCAGCAATGCATGAAGCACAGAAGGTGTGCCTTTAATGCATAAAAGACTTTTACCTTAAAAAAAGTAAATCTAACCTGCTGAATTTACAATCAGTAGATGTTTTGTAACTGAGAAGTTGCTTCTAATTTTATTTTCTTTGGAGACAAACTATGGGATACTAATTCTGATTCTTTCAACAAGAGTTGATTATCTGCTTGCATGAATGGTCTTTAGGCACACAGTAAGAGGAATTTGTGCTCATCCTGGCCCTGAGAGGGAGAGAGGCAAGGCTTGCAAGCTGACACTTCATGCTGTTTCCCTGGTATATCATCTGAGTGTTGCAGGAACAGAAACAAATGCATCTTATTTCCATGTGCTTAGAATGACAGATATGAGACTTTAATGTAAGCTGCAGAAGGTATAGGTTATCAAATAGCAGAGCAGAAGGTGAAACATTTCCAAGACCACAGCTGTATTCCAAGAATACGAAGCTTTAAAGCTATACCATAATACTGGGCAAAATGGTAGCTATTTTCCAGTGTCCTCATTAAAGATGTGTTCATATAGCTATCACACAGATCCTCCCGCTGAGCAATCCCTCTATTTTGGCTTAGGTTACTCTGAGCATCAGATTTCTATTTGAAATAATATTGATTTTAAATCAGGTGCAGGGTTTGATGCAGACTAAATATTTTCACAGAAAGCTTTTACAAGGAAGCTTTGCCTTCCATTCTACCAAGAACATCACAGTTCAATTAATTGCACTAGGTTTATTTTACATTGAACAAAAAACAAAGGGCACTATGTAGAGCCACAAATCTCTGCCCTGAGATTTGGGTACTAGACAGTTGTTAAAACTTTCTATTATTTGGTCCTCAGAGAGAGATGTGTTGCCTCAAATATGGACACTTATCCTCAAGAAAAAGCACTAATTTGAAGAAAACAAGTTATTTAGAGCCATTTAACATCCAGATTAAAAACTAAAGTAAGATTCTCAGCTGTGTATTTTCTGCATGTTCGGTATCTCGTTTCTCCAGTTTCTCATTTCATTACAGAATTGGGCAGTGGGAAAGGAACAGGACATACAGTTTTACTTGTTGACTGAATGAGTTCCATCCTTCAAAACAATATGGAATTAGAAAAAAAATTATTTCACTAGGGTTAGTAACTGCAATGACAGCTGCAGAGAAATCCAGTACATTATCCAGTTACGCCTTAGCTGTTAACTACATATCCTCCTTTATGGGCTTTAATTGGAGTGCTGCTGCTGACTTGTTAGCTCCATGAGTAATTGAGTTTAGAAAATGACCAGAATAGGAAAAAAAAAGAAAAAATGCACCTCCTGGTAAGCCTGGGTCATGCTATTTGAAAAGCTGATACTGCTAGCAGCCCTGGCATACATGCTACAAGTTTCTATAGCAAGCTCTGTACCCACCCCAATTATCAGAGCTTCCCAGGCACCACGCACTCGGTGGCTTTGCCCAAGAATTACATGAACAAGGGAGAGCTGCATCATGAAGAAGGACTTTACTCTGGGCTGGGAATGCATGCTGTTTGACATGCAGTGCGATTAACTGAAGTTCACCAAACAGACGAATGGCATCATGGTGATCAGACTGGCTGATGCCTCTGTAATATGCTGAAGCCTCCTCAGTCTCCATGAAAAGAGGTCAAAAAGTGTTTCCTATACAACTCTGATGCAGACTTAGCCCTGTAGTGCTTCTCTTCATTTTATTTCCCCCTCAAAATGGGATTATTTCTACTTTGTCTTTGTCTACTTGTCACAAAGATGCTATGAATCTGCTTCAGATAGTATTAGGTGTTACTTCTAGAATACGAAGTTCCCTGTCGTTCCTGAGTTGCAATCCAAAGCTGCAGCTGTATATAAGAACTCGTAGGGAACTGCTGCATTGCTTGATAATTGCTACAAAGGGCACAATAAGCTTCCCCATGGCTATCTTCCACTATTTCTATCAGTACCTTGACATTTTCATACTTCAACATTTCTGTTTATATATTCAGTTTTAAACATTTTAAAGCTAGCTGTGAAACTCTATAATGTAGTTTTTCAGACTGAAAGCCTGCATCTTGTTTCCAGCAAATGAGGGTTTTACACTAGGAATTTTCCACATAGATTCTTCTAGCCTTAAAATGACTGTATTCTCAGGTCTCTTAGTCTCTTCATGAAGCTTTTCTTGCACCAGTAGTGTCCTGAGTTCCCCTTATTTCTCCAGTAAAGACATTTTTTCCAAATGGTCTTGTCTGAAAACGGCAGCTAGATGCAAACACCATTCTAGGCACTTCATGGAAATCAGCTACAGACTTCCTTCTTAGCACAGTCTGACCCTTCTTCAGATCACACATTTAGCATGAACAACCTAAAACCAATCTTTTAACATACAGACATGCTTAATATTCTTAAAAGAAAAATATTAGCAGTTGATTAGATTTACACAGCAGTATGTCTGGATATGTACAAACATAGACTGTGAACTAATTTTGATAAAATATTGAGGAATATGAAAGCTAATCCACACACTTTCATCTTGTTTATTAAAATATACTGAATGCTGATAGGTTGTATGTATACATCATTTAGTATTTAAATAAATTTCAGGGTAAAAAGTCTTTTAAATATCTTTTGAAACTATACAGGAAAGGAATGTGAAAAAACACATTCAGAGAGAATTTGTTCACTGCATAATTTCTCCTGAATTTCATTTCTGCAGCACAGTTTAATTCCTTTGGATATTCCTGAGCTAACCAATGAAGACACAGTCATGTTGCCTAACAGATAAGCACCATATATCCTTCTTCTTCCTAAGAAATAGGAATGTTACTTTTACTACCTGAGCAAAACCCAAGCCAGTCAGTCATTCCACTCTGCTCCCTGCTCAGCTGCGTCTAAACAGCGGTTTGTGGGGTTTATAAGGAGATCCAGAACAGGGAATTGAACATCTGGTATAACTGAGAGGGAGGCACAGCAGTGGCCAGGGATGGTAGCATCTGGAGAAACACAGGATGCATAGCTGGCTCGGAAAGCTGCCTTGCTGCTGCAGAAAGCATCCATGACTATTTTACATATTCATTTGCATCAGATACAAAGATTTTTCTTCCTTAAAGACTACTGGGGAATTGGAAGCCCAGAAATCTGTTGACATATTGCAAATTCAAAAATCCTTCTGAATCATTTTTTATAGTTAAAATGTAACAAATGTGAGTACGAACGAGGTTGTGCAGATTTCAAGCAACTTTTTTTGGCTTAAAAATACTGAAACACTTAGAGGTTCACAGGAGGAGCGAGAAATGTGAAATAAAAGTGCTGAAGAGCAAGCTATGTTTCTGCTGGCTCCACAGGCTTTGTGATTGAACGGCTCAAGATTAGGAAGAGGCAGGATGGAGAGCTGGTATACCAGGTGCTAAACATGGATTGGTTTGGTATCACAAATCTATACCCCGTAGACTGTCGATACGCCCGTTAAAGGCAGAGCAGCCACAGGACGGTGAAGCACTGTTTTAGAGAAAGCTGATGAACGAGTCAGGTGCCAGGTCCATAAGGACATAAGGATCCCAACAAGGCAGTAGGTGGGAGAGAAGATCCGGGTGGCAAATGTAGATTTTGGGCTCGAGGCTTTGGATAAGGACTACTTGAATAGTATCCTCCAAACTGCTTCTAGTACTAAGCACAGGGATATAGAGACGGGTAGAAAGACAGCATCTTCTCACATAAAGAGAAATGGTTTAGGAAGAAAAGTGAAGGGTATTCAGGAAATATGGAAAGTGAAAAAATATATATGACGTTATCTCGTACTTTATTTTTTTTAAAAAAAGGAAAATTCAAAACCTAAATATTGATTAAAAATCTAGGAAAAATAATGTTTGATATAATTAATTCTTTAAGAGGATTCATAGAAAATAGGGCATAGCAGTGGTCCACAAAATTCAGGTAAGAAGAGGGCTAAAGATGTAAAATTCAATTAAATGGTGGAAATGAAAAATAAGAAAGTATATTTAAATGATATTTACAGATACTTTTAAACACTACTTTTACATAATTACAATTTTAGAAAATTTTACAAGACGAAAATACCCAGTTTTGGATAACACGTGGTAAATAATATTTAATTGTAATATACATATATATTTAATATGCCCATTGGAAACTTGATAGAAGAAAGATAATCATCACTGTCTATTATAAAAGTATCATTATTTAGTAATAAAAGAGTATATCACACTCCAGTGGTAAGGAGGAAGGTTTACACTGAAGAAAACAGAGCCAAGTAGATTGTCTATATCACAGTGTACCACATAATCTGCATGGATTGAAAGTTCTGGCTGAATTAGAAATAATATAATAGTAGAGTTGTATACTGAGTAAATGATAAAATGAGCTCTGAAAATAAAACATTAGAAAAATTTCAAAGGAAAAAAACATAATAAAGTAGTTCTTCAGTTAACACTCTATAATCAGTGTAAACATCTATAACATGGTGCAGAAGCTGCATTTTAACACATTATTGATAACTATTTCTTGGAGTTGTTAGAAAATTCACAGGATATCAGCTGACTTTACTTTTGAGTAAGTCCCTAGCAAAGGAAAGAACCTAGTTCAGAAAATAAGACTGAAGTAGCAATAATGTATTGAACAATTTCATACATGAGTAATGGGAACCACAAACCAACAAAATCTAACATACTCATGAAAGGATGCACCTTCTTTGAAAGGGGAATTCGCATACACAGAATGAAGCAAGATGGAAAAAATCAAAAGGAACAGATAAATTTTAACTGAGAGATTGGTTAAAAATGTCACATTAGATGCTTAAATTTAAAAACATACCACTAATCAGAAGGATAGAAACAGAATGTGTGAGGGCCACACAAAGAATGACTAAACAGCAATGAAAAAAATATGCTAGAAATAAAAGGTTATCTTTCCAAAAAGGGGGCTGAATAAAATGAAAAAAAAGAAAAAGAGGATAAAATATGTCAAGTTAACTTTAAAATTACAATAAGATAAGCCTCAAGAATAATTTTAAGGAGAAACATGATAGAAGAATAAAAGCTAATAATTTTCAAATACATCAGAAGCAGGTAACCTGCTAGAGAGTGAGCAGGGTTGATGCACATCAAAGATGAAAGAAGCATTCAAGAAGGACAAAGCCGGAACAGCTAAGTTTAATTTATAATACATATGATGTTCATTAAACAGAGGTTAGAGAGTTTCATGAGCGAGATTCCTATGCATTCTTCATAGGATAGAAGCTGAAGAGCTTCTATCTCTAATAGAAGCATCAGTGCAGGACATTTTAGAACAAATGGGCATAAGGAAGGGTAAGACATTTCCAGGATCAGATGACATTTCCTCAAAAATTCTGAATGGACATAAATATGAAATGGTTGAATTACCACCTATGGTGTGTAACATTTCCCTTGAATCAGCATCTGTAAAAGGAGGAACCAATTCTGTGCTAATAAAACCAACTTTATTTTTATAAAGGGCATTAGAATTCTGCATGAGTTTATTTAGAAACAATATTTATATGGTGAAGAGCATACAATCTACACCAAACATTGAGTCTTGCAATCAGAAAAAGAAAGAATCTGACTTAATGTCAATTGCTTACAATTTGAGTTTTAAAAATTGTCACTGGTTATATTTGACAGTTTGATGAACAGAATGCCAGAACAAAAATTGCCCTGGGAAGTAGCAATGGCCATGCAAACTAAAAGTAACTGTCCATTAGTGAAAGAATATACTAGCTCTATAGCAACAGATACTGCTTGATAAACACAGGAAGTAAGAAAAAATAAGTCTCTCCCCATATTGTATAATTTCAATTTTTTTATAATGCTCTGAAACACAAATATTTATCTCTCTTCTTAAACTACAAAGTTACCAGAAGTCAAAATTTTATTTCCAGGCAAAGGAGAATCATTTGTCTTTCAGTAAGCACTCCAAGGAAATACATATAGAGAAAATGAAATAAGCAAAGTGAGGTTTGTACACAAATGTGTGTGCATATGTAAATATATTATGTATATATGCATATATGTATGTATTTGTAGAAAGGGAGACTGTGCACTTGCTAGTTAGCTGGGCTGCTAATAAATCTCCACAATATATCTGAAGAAAGCCAGTAATTTTTATGGATAATTCTAGAATAGCTAATTTTACTATCAGCCTTTAAATAAAAACAAGCCATAATGAACAGAACTGTCAGCAGTTTCACTTAATCCAAACGTGAAAAACATACACTGCATTCTTTCTTTTGTGCTGAGAATAGTTCTTCTTTTATGAGTAAAAGAATGATTATGCTAAATGGAAGGTATTAATTAAAAAAAATCTGGTGTATTACAATTTATAAATGACATGTAAAATATTAGATTATTCTGTTGCCCATACTCCATGCAGAAATTAAAAAAAAAAAATCTTGGAATCTACTGCTATAAAGAAGGAAGCTTCACAATGATCAATGTCTTGGCAGCCGTTTTTGAAAAATCTGCTATCGGACACAGACGCTTGCTAACTATCTAGCTAAAATCAAGCTAATGATATTGCTGCTTTGGCTCAGAATCGAGATGGACGGCAGGATATTTATTGCAAACTCTAGCAGAATGCTATACTCACTTCTCCACAGTGTTCAACTGTGGAGGCAGCTATTTGGAATGGAATCTTTACGGCTGAGTGGAAATGATAATTTCTGCATGCCAGGACGCGATTATGTACAAAGACCACAACTCCCTCAAATGAGTGAAAAACTTTTGCACTCCCACTCTTCCACTATGTGGAAATACCTGCCCTTTCAACATCTCTTGTCAGAAGTCAAAGCCAAATCCAACCACATTAGGGAGAGAAAAAGAGTTGAAAGAAGATATATTCTGCTTGAGACATAGAAGTACACCATTTTGGTGGATAATTCTGCATTCATGGCATGTGTCCTAACAAAACTTTTGCTTGAAGAATTAACATCAGCTCATTTCCAATCCACTACCCATACAGGGACACAGTATAAATATTCATCAGCATCCTTCCTAGCAATTAGAAAGGAAAACATCTTAGCTCAAGTTCCTGAAGATGCCGAACTCCTTGTCAGATAGATGGACTCTGTTCCTCTATAACAACTCCAGCACAGCACACTTAATCCTTCAATTGGAAATCGCTGCACCACTGATCGTAGTAATAAACTTATTTCTCAGTTCACTTACTTCTTTGCCTGGCTGAGCTTAATTCGGCTGGTCGGTTTTTGCCAAACAACTGTTTGAAATTTCTCCATCCAGGTCAAGGTAAAGTAGACAGTGAAAGAGAGGATGATATTCTTCATTTTACAGATGAGTTCTTTGACTCCTGAACAAGTCTTGCTTACCACTTCCTCAACTCATCAATGTTGGGGACATTTTCTTGTAATTGTAGAAAGTCGATAAAAATAATCAAGAGTTTTCAATTTACATATTACCTCCAGGAGATAAGCAAATATAGGAACAAAATCACTAGGGATACAACTCTCTGTCACATACAAGGCATCCTGAAAAGCTCATTTATTATCTCTTATGTCTCTGATGAATGCTGTAACTACTGAGTCTTTAGCAAAGCTTAAATATTTTTTATGAAAAAGTCTAGCGCAATTTAGCTAATTTAGAAGAGATTTCATAGCTGAGAACTGTGAATAGGAATAAATGTCTGCTTCTCACCTAGTGTAATAGCGCAGCTATCTTTGAGGGCAAGCTTAGGCTGCAGTCTTCTCCGTTTCCTACTTGCTATTTAAGGTTTCTGGTTGCTGGTTTTAGGTTTCCTGTGCTTCGATACCTTACTCTACATGCATGGTTTACCCAGCTTGGCCATATTCCTGAGAGGTGTGACAGGGATCTCTTAGGGTTTAGATTTCTGTGGCTTGACTAGGACTTTTCTACTACACTTTGGCTCTTTTATCTTTTGAGAAGTAGGGTGGAAAATCTGGTATTTATGAATCACTCATGAATCTAGATTAATGATCATCAAAGAAATGAATAATTCTGTTACTGGAGCTGTGGTCAGATAGTACAAAACTTAAGGCATTGTGCATAACTGTTACTAGAAAAAGCAAAATTTTGGATAATGTCTCCTTGTTCATTTGGTACACTGAATGAAGTAGGAATCCTGGAAGAATGGAAAAGCTATGAGGTCCTTTTCTTAAAGACTGTAAATAATATATAAAAATTAAAGGATCAAATTAAAGCTACAAAGACAATTAAACATGATGTTTCTTAACTTTTTGATGATTTATTTTACAAACTTACTGTTTCTTTCTATTTGTTTATATACAAAACGTGATATCTTGCAACTGTATATCTCTGCTAGACACACCTTTCGAAATTGCTTTAAAACTATTGATTTTTCAATTGGTATGACTGAGTTTTTTTTTTTCTATGTAAACTTTATAAAGATTGTAACTGCTCAAAATAATAATGATAAAATACAAATATTAAAAACAAGAATTTGGACATGTTATTCTACAAAATGTGAAAATAATTGGAGGAATCTGTAGAGAATCTCAGTGAACCTAAAACTACATGCAATCATCTAGCTGACGGGGGTTAGTTCATGCAGTTTTCTTCTATAGTCAGTGTAGAGAACAAGACAGCACTTTGATCTTGGTAAAAGGATTCTCATTCTTAGAGTCAAATTTGTGATGGGGTAAACGGTTATAACCAAATCAGTAAATACACTCACTTTTACAATAAAAGTAATACAAATGAAGATATAAAACATAAGATCACTACTTAGGGAGAAAAAAAAATCATACTTGCACACTTGTAGGTTCATACTATACTACCTATTATAACTTTCCTTTTGATTTTAATGGGGGAAAAAGTTGTATTTTGTACAATCAGATCTGGAACAGAGATTCAGCTTATGCTTTCCAAGTTAATATTAATTCTAGAAATGCTTCAAGGTATTTACCTGATAACTTCATTGTATTACTCCATAGCAAGACTTCTAATAGCCATAAATGCTTTCAAGGTACAAAAAAAAAAAAAAAAAAAAAAGGCAATGGGAAGTTTAAATACATCTATAGTATTTATTAAGTTTTCTTGCCAATTTGTTGACATTTTCCCAAAGAAGGCCTTTTATCTCAAATATACTCAGCAACCTCAGAATATTAGCTAATAATTCATCATGCAGCAGGAAAAGAAAGACATAAACTAAAGAGGACTTATGATACTCTGTTTTAGGTAGTCAATACTACCTTGGCCAAATAGCATAGCTTAGTGGGACCTCAGTCCTAGTTTCAGACCCTTGTTTTCCCTAATACAAATGGCACATTTCATATTTAAAAAGCTTTTGCCTACTCTTATTTTTTCCTACTTTATTCTTGTGGTTTTGAAGAGTATATGAAAAAACTGTAAGGGAACAGCAGGGGCTGGATGCTTTGCAAGGGAAGGAGACAGTGATATCAGAGCCTACAGGGCAGTGGTCTCATTGACCTGTCCATGCCACTGCCCCAAGCATGGTGAACAGGGTAGGCTGGGCTCAGCCCGGAGTCCAGGTCATCAGATAAGTCCATAGTGAAGAGGCAAGACCGAGGACAGGCCAGGAAGTCAAGTCTGTGGGCTTGGGTCAAGATTAGAAAGATACAAGGCGCAGGCACGGCTGCAGGGTAGCTCAGGCAAGGAGCGGGTGAGGGCCGGAGCTTAAATGCAGATGCCAAGCAAAGGGCACAAAGACTCTTACAACTCTTCCTTAAACAAGCCTTTCTTAAACATAGCTGCACCACACCAGAGCCAACCTTGAACACGGGCTACTAAGCCTCTGCTAGGGAGGAGGAGAAGTGGCAGAGCTCGTCGGCGCGCTCAAGGTCCTGACACAGATGTCACTGTACAGGTTGAGGCCTTTAATGTACCAGTCTGTCAGGACCTGATATGTCTGACACAGCCAAGAACTACAGGAAAAAATCTACCATGTAGTTGTAAGTAGCATGCGAGGTCTCAGCACAGAAGAGCCCTGCTGCTGGGTAGAACGAGAACCTTATTTCGGTTCCCTGGCTATAGCCATTTTTCTCACTCCAGCTGTGTTCTGACAGTGAGCCATCCTTAGTGGTAATAGAGTAAGAAGCACATACACCAACACAAGGAACAGGCATTGCAAGGATCAGTTGTCAGAACTTGGGTTCATCTCTGGGACTTTTGTGAAGGAAGAATCACAGATCTCGCATTCAGTGCAGGAGGTATAACAGCTTTGAATTCCTTCTACTCCAAAGCCTCAGAGGAAACGTGAGAGATGCACTGAAGAGCTGTACCTTACATCTAGGATCCAGAAAAACGTTCCTACGTACGGTTAGCCTGGAGTTGGCGGAGCTGTGGGTTTTAATAGTAAGCGTTTGATAATGCAATGAAAACACATACTGCGAGGGCGATACACTGCTAAATGGAAAATCCAGCCACTCCACATATCAAAAATAAGCCATCTTCTAAGTATGGAACAGTTAGTTATGTAGCTGCTGCAGTGGGCAGCAGTATCCTGAATACACAGACTTTAGATACTAGTTGAAAGGAACAGATTTAGGCAGCTGAGTCATTTTGATATTTTGAGATAGTAAGAGATAATAAACTATATCTTTTGAAAAAGCTATCATTTTGATGGATTTAATTTCAGATATACATGACATGAACCTATGCTGTGGAATCTGAAAAGTTTTAGGTGAGTATTTGTTTGAAAGAATAGTTATGTGCTGCTAATGCTATATTATGAAGAGGGATTAAACTGAAACATGCCAAGAATCAAGCATGGTCTGATATTAAGGAAATATTTGTGGGCATATGTTGTTTATATGACTCTCAAATCTCATAGGTAATGTTGAGTGTCTAATGGAAAAAAATACTCTTCTGTCTTAGTTTGAAAAAAATATAATAAATTTAACAGTGTTTCTTTTTAAAAAATGCCTTGGATTCCCAATCCAATCTTATCAAAAATCTATGAGATGCAGATTTCTGTGACAGTGAGAACCATATTTATAGCAGCATATTTTCTGCGGCAGTACCTAACTATCGTAGGTACTGTTGAAAGTCTAAAGAATAATGATTTTACTTTATCAAAAAAAATATATATTATGAAGTTGCTAAAAAGTAACTTAAAAGCTGTGAAGCAGCATTTTGTCACGAGTGTAATCCTTATGGGAAAGGTTTGCTTACGCATATTGATTTTGCTGAAGACTTTTATCCTGCCATAATTTCTTTCTCTAATCTCCAAAGTCTGATAAACTTTTTTTTAAAAAGTAACCTAATTTCATGCACACAAACTACTTACACTTCAGCTTGTTGATTATTTTAGAATGTTTTTAATTATAGTAATTTTGTGTCTGAGTTGCTAGGACAAGGAGATGTGTTTAAGTGTGAATTGTTACATTTTTTGGACCTAGAAAAGAGGGAAAGTTTTAACTGATGATATGTTCCAAGCTACTTTGTTCCTATCTGCATCCGGAAATCATCACATAGTTGTTTGTGAATTCTTCTGATATTAAGAAAATATCAGGATGATTGTGGAATCCTCGTAGCAAGTGGATAGTTGTATTCCCTTCATTCCCTAATTTTGGGATAGGATTAAGACAAAGTGAAGAGATGTGGTTTATGCAGGCTTGGATTATATGTGCTTCTGGTTTCTCTAGTTTCACTATGTGCACAATTTGAATAGACTCAAGACTGCTCAGACATATAGCAAGAGCTGGTCTGGTCTGCGGACCTACATAGGACAGAAACCATCTTTCCTTTTAAGATGTTAGAGGAACTCCTTGTTTTTCAGCTAACTAACCACTGAGAGCTCTCTATTTTAATCTAGCACTGAGAAAACCATCCTTTGTAGCAGCAGCACGATCTGCTTTCAAGAGGTAATGCAAGAGCATTTTAATACTGAAAATAGGATTGTAGGAGAAGGGACATATACATCATTTCTTTTATTCTCTGCTATCACACTGCATTCATCGTTATGTCATCTGAGTACAAAAAGGTATTCTAAATATAAAAGAAAAGAGATTTTGTCTTATTTAAGATGAGGATTCAAGCTGAAATTGCTTTGTTTTCCTTTGTAGGTTTTTGAGCCCCTCAGTTTATTTTACTTTCTCTGATTTAAGATTGATTTCCTTCACTTTCATTTCCTGTAGTAGTCAGTTAATCATTAACTCTACGTAGAGAAGTATTAACAAAAATATCAGAATTCAACCACATGACTGCGATAAACAGATGATAATTTAAAAAATCTTAAGAATATCAGGGCATCAAGGAAAACTGAACAAAGAAGTGGTGGTGAGGAGAAAAAAAAACAATCCTCCCAGAAAATTCATCAAAAGCACAGAAACACCGCAAACACCACATTATTCTGCCCTGAAAAAACAAATCTGAGCTGAAATCATGACAGTGCTACAGCATATTTTATTTAGTTTTCAGATTCATTCAGATTCCAGACTTTTCCAGTTCTTCATTAAGGTATAAGTCAGTGGGGCCTAAGCTGCATTCCTCCAGTTTGAAAGTGTCCCCAGGTGTGCCAGGTAATTTCTTCTTCCATGCCTTTCCAACAAATAGGAATGTGATCCATGCCCTTGATTCACACTTCATAGCTGGGAAACCTTCTCCTGGAATTTGATGCTGCAGGCTGTTGCAACAAAAGTAACTTGCTATGAAGGTCTAGATTTAGAGGCTGTGTGCCTAAAATGGCAAGAAGGCACATATGTGAATGTCCTGTGGCTATTTCAGTGACTGTAGAAGATAAAAGAAATACAGTTCTTGATAGTAGCAGTGATTTTGTTGTTAGACCAAAAAAGATAATTTTAATGATTGAATCTGTTGCCATTCGTCAGCTGAAATGCCATAAATGAGTGCATGCTCCCGATTCATTCTAGTTGTGGAGTAAACCGTGTTAGGTTATGTAGATATCAAAAGTTTGCTCACCTTCTATCCCATAAAGGAGAAAGCTAAAAGCATTCACACAGGCCAGGAAGGCAACACAGCTGAGAACAGGTAGGTTGCTAAGCTGCTGTAACACACTCTCAGTCACATAACCATAGCCTAAGAGTAAATGATTTGTATGCTACCTCTTCACCATGGCATCTTTGCTGGCCTTCAAGAGAAATATGAAGTATAACACATAATTTCTTGCTTTTCATTCAGCTCATCAGATTGTCATGACACGTTTCAGGGTATTTTTGGCCTCTTTCTACTCATTGCCTTGTCAAGACAATGGGGAGACAATATGTTTTTCTGTTCTCATTCCCATTGTTATAATGCAAATGAATTAATATTGTGCTATTCTCTGCTCTCATTATGATTCTTCCTAGAGAAAGAGTATAATAGGAAAATATACTAGTCATTAAAATCTTCTGTGATAACTAACCGTTGTGATAAAATGTGCTATAGTACAAGAAATAACATCTATGTGCTCTTTTTCAGAAAAAAAAGATGGGAAGAAGAGGGTGGAGTACAAATTGAATTAACCCTTTCTGGTAGCAGAAATTTATAAGCCTCTGGAAGCTCCTCTGTCACTCTTAGCCATAAGACATGTGACCACAGAGCGCAGACTCTGCACTGATCCCCAGGGAATATTTTTCCCCTTTGTAGCAAAATAATCCATTAGGCAAACAGAGCTTTGTTGCCCGTAGCAACAGAAATTGCATTCTAGCAGGATAGTAATGTATTTTAGTTTTTCTTATTTCTTTCTAAGTTAAAAATGAAGATCAGCAGCAAAATAGAAGAACAATTACAATTATACTTTCCTTAATAATTGCAAAGAGAATGGAGAACTGCAATAAGAAAGAAGAGAGTTGTCAATAAAATCCTATGAAATCCATTATAGTTACTTTTGTACTATTTACCTGCAGCTTATTTTATTTACAGCAATGATAGCTTGGCATTCAGTTATTCCCAACATCGCCAGACAGCTTGCTACAAAGAAGCTGAGATCACTCAAATTGTGTTTTCAGATATTGACTGGCATGCTTTCATGAAAGTATATTCCAGAATAGAGTCTTTTGCTGACTATAATATGGCATGAGTACTTTCATGTCAGTGCAGTCATAGGAAAATAAAATTACAACTAAAACCAGTAAAAGAATGAAGGCTTTGTGACCGGTGTTAGGGTGTGAGGCCACCCAGGAAGAGCTATGAGAATTCGGTAAGGAGCCCGAGACAGACAGTCTGAATAAGACTTGATTGCTCAATCTCTAGAATGCAAAATATAATTGTAGTATTATTAAAACCAATACTTTTATTATTGTAAAACAGTTTTCACAGGATGAAAAAATCACCAGTGGAGTTCTTCAGGGATCTTTGTTATGGTCTGTGCTATTCAACAAAATTATAAAAAAAAATGGAAAAAGGAATGAGGTGAAAAAGTTTGCTAATGTTAGCTCTTCAGGGCAATAAGGACAAAGGTAGACTGAAAATAATAGGAGACTAAGGAATTCCAATAAAATGGTTACAAAATCACTTGAAATGAGTGTGAAATGTTAAAGAGGAGGAAGAGGCTAGTTTTTCTTGCATATGAAAAAGCTCCATCATAGCAGTAAAAAAAAA
>NW_028185038.1:10577441-10648666 GCF_003343005.1 Rhea americana | reverse complement strand
TTAGAATATTCCTGGATACTTCTTTCCAGATTCCTCACTTCGTTATGTAGTAGGCTTTCAGACTCTATGGGACCAATTTCCATATTCATCAATCTGGGACATTTATATGCCCAAAATATGCAGTTTTCTCAGGGACATCTTCAACTGGTGAACGAGTAAACTGAGAACCTGAAAATGATATATCTACATGTTTGCAGTATGAAAATATTAATTCACGAGCTCTTCCGTCAGCTTCCAGAAATAGCTGTTTCCAAGAGTGTAGCACTCCACTCCTGCAGCACAAAGAACAAGATCTTGCTTCCCAGATTCAGCTTTTACGATAGCAATATATTCTGTGTGGGGTAGATACTGAAATAAAGTGAAAGTCAAAACTGTGTGCTATGATTAGCCACTGTATATTAACCCCTTAGAGGGAGGATGACAGTAGCACCTGTGATTTGCAGATACAGAGTCACATGAGGTGATTTTAAATACTTATAAAGGCCTTTAGGCCCCTGGAGTCATGTTTGGAGGGGTTTGTATATAGAATCATCTCTCTCCTATGCAGTGAGATGTCCCCCAACCTTTAGGTTTTGGTAGGAAAGTTTTGAATCTAAAACTTATCTTTGAGACATCTGGAAGCATCTCTCTTGCATTTAGAAAGAGATGGATACAGGATGTGGCTACCTGGTGGATTTAACAGGGTGTAAGAGAAGAAAGGGAATGAGCCTTTGAATTCTCTGGTTTTCCTTCCCTTAGAAAAGGCTTTGGAAAGCTTTCCTTTTTTTTATTATTTCTTAACTGCTCCTTTTTTTTCTGACTGTCTTTTCTCCTAAGCTGTCATCTGTTCTTTTCTTCTTCTTTTTTTTTTTTGAGGAAAAATATGGATAGCATTTGTTGAAATGTAACTACAAATAAAATACTGCACTGAAAGATAAATAATGAGATTTTATATAGAAGACTGAATTGGGGATAGTTTGTAATCATATCGGCTTTCTTCAGTTTTTATTGTGGCTGAGTTATGAGGCTCTGCTTTACAGTGGGGATTAAGTCTAGTATTCTAAAAAAAGCTAGTGATATGGTTATATATATGGTAGGTAGTGACACAAATTGAGATATATTAATCTCACTGTAGGAAGAAAATCTCCAATAATTCATAATCATGAGGGATTTAGAGGTAGTTCCTCATACACTGTTTAGCAGTAAGAAATAGACCTGAGAACCTTTTTATCTTTTAATATAAATATATACAAGTAAATTATAGCAAATTAGCTATAGAATGGTTCTTGACCTGTTCTGTTTGCGAGAAGTTCAGAGGCTCTTTAAAGCTATAAGCAGAGATTTGATAATTATGGCAAGGACAACCATCTGTCTTTTTACGAGTGTAAATTCATGGAATCAAAGTATTATGTCAGACTCTAATTTCCTATATTCCTTTTAAAAGTCATTTCTATAGTCCATATGTCTACGGAACCGTGTGAAAACGTGGGTCTCAAAGACTTTTTCTCAGTGAAAGGCAAATTCAGGCAAAATCAATATTTATCTATTTCAATTAATTCATAAATCTAAGGATAAGTTCATGATTTCCTGGTACTTTGTATTTTTGAATGCTTGGTTTTATTTTCTTTGACAGCATGATATAACTTCACCTTTCTAAAATAACTGCTAGAGTTGCTTAATTCAAAATGTGCCTTTCATGAATATTCTGCAATAATAGCTTAAAAATTGATTCTTCACTGAAGTATTTGCCAAACAGAAATCATGTCAATGTGAATGATGCAGGAGAAATAGAGTGAAATTAGCTGGAAACTGATGAGATTGTTCTCAGCAAAGAAAAACAAAAATCAAACCTAACAGAAAAGCAAACCCCACAAACCTGAAATTGGCTCTGAACTGAATTTAGGGTGATTTTGATATTTTTTTCTCCTTTTTTCATATTTTCAAAATTTTAAATTTCTTAGACACCAAAGGTTTGACTACTTATTCAGCCTGATTTATTTAAATCTGCTTATGATTCCTTCCATATTAAGTCATCTCATTGCAGAATACTTCGTATTTAGAGTACACTTGCAGACTAATCACTCTTCCTAGTTCTTGATTGACTTACCCCAGGGAAGTGAGTGAACAGCTCCTTTGAACTAGTGGCCATTAACTCAGTGGCATACAATTTACCTATTAGGAGTTAGAATCAGGACTAAAACACAAAAATTTCTTGTTGACAGCCTTCACATAGACTTTAAGATCTCTACTGTTCGTATAAATTGTGTGCATGATTGTGTTGGACAAAACTAGCTAAATAAAAGCTAATAGAATGATTCTATCTCATCCTTCTCTTCCTCCTCAAATATTCCACATATTTGGTGACATTTTATATTGGTGAGCTGGGAAATACAGTTCAGCAATACTTGTATACTTCAGTATACAGTTCATACTCTTTCCTGGTTGTCTTAAATTGACTGTAGCCCTAAATTCACTGACTTGTGAAATGTTTCATTCAAGTAACATTATTACTCAGAAAAAAGGCTCTGGTGGCCTAGCATATTCTCCAAATTAAAATCTGACTTACAGTGTATCCATAAACTGTGTCCCTTTTGTATTTGTTTTCCACATACTGTGTTCAGAGACAAGAATTTTTCTTCCATACAAGCTGTAGTGCCAGCCCAATCGTTACATACACTCCAGACTGCTAAGATGGCAGAGGCAGTAACTGGTTTCGAGCCACTATGGACAAACAATAAAGAAAAGATGTAATCAGGGCTCAAGAAATAGCTGCTGTGATTGTAATGTGATCTCTAAAAACACAGATCCTTCCTCTACTTTGAAACCAATTACTATGCGATGAAATAAAATCACTTAATAAAGAAATTCCAGGGTATTTTCCCTGAAAGGTTGGGAAAAAACCCCAAAAGATTGGTGTGCACATCAGTAACAGGAAGCGAATAGGCAGAAGGATAAGGATTAGTCCCTCAGTGACAAAACAGTGACCACCAAATGCAAAGAACATTAATGTTTGGTTAGCTTACAACTCTTCTCTGCAACGATCATAGCTTGTTGCCACGGTTATCAAAGTAGTTTTGACCTAGGAAGTTGTCAGATGGTGTGATTAATAAAGACATAGTACAACCTAATAGTTCTGAATGATCAAGCTTGAAAAAAAGGAGGCCAGATGCAGAACTGGAAGTGATTGATTGCAGAGCAAAAGACCGCTCATTTGGTATGTAAAAGCAGTCATAGACTCACAGAACACAGAATCAGTAAGGTTGGAAGGGACCTCTGGAGATCATCTAGTCCAAACCTCCCTGCTCAGCAGGGTCACCTAGACCATGGTAGACAGGGTTACATCCAGGAGGGCCTTGAAGATCTCCACAGAAGGAGACTCCACCACCTCTCTGGGCAACCTGTCCCAGTGCTCCGTCACTCTCACAGGGAAGAAATTCCCCCTCACATTCAGCCGGAACTTCCTGTGCTTCAATTTCTGCCCATTGCCTCTTGTCCTGTCACACGGGACAACTGAAAAGAGTTTGTCCCCATCCCCTTGACACCCTCCCTTCAGGTACTTGTACACATTGATCAGATCCCCCCTCAGTCTTCTCTTCCCCAGGCTGAACAGGCCCAGCTCTCGCAGCCGTTCCTCAGAGGGCAGGTGCTCCAGCCCTCTGATCATCCTCATAGCCCTACGCTGGACTCTCCAGTAGCTACATGTCTCTCTTGTAGTGTGGAGCCCAGAACTGGACACAATACTCGAGATGAGGCCTCCCCAGGGCTGAGGAGAGGGGCAGGATCACCTCCCTCGACCTGCAGGCGACACTCTTCCTAATGCAGCCCAGGAGGTCATTGGCCTTCTTGGCCACAAGGGCACATTGCTGGCTCATGGTCAACTTGTCATCCACCAGCACTCATGTAAAGGCAATCTGGTGAGGTGTGTGTGTATGCATTAAACTTGGTCATGGGCTAGAACAATGCATTTTTCATGGGGCATTTTGTCACTCAGATGACTGAGAGCAAATGAGAGCATTGCCAACTATACTCAGATGCACTTTTACACAACTGGGTTTTCAAATTTCACGGTGCAATAATGCACTCTCAAGAAACTAGATTTCTTGGTATAATGTATAGATGCTCTTGAATTTTAAATTGAAAAATATCACTGGATGAATGGACATAGATTAGCTTTGATCACCAAAATATATATTTAATAATTATGTGATGTGTGATAAATTAATCATATAATTATCATATATCATATTGTGATGTTATATAATTTCAACAATTCAATCATCTGCTGTTCTGTCCAATTCCAGTCACTTGAAATAAATTCTCGTGAAGCTGGTAGAGGCTTTCAGTATTTTCAGTGGGACTTGAAGCAGCCCCAAGTGTGTTCTTGTGAACATCTCCTACTGCACTGATATATATACCAACTGTGGTTGAGGTATAACAGGGTCAGTGCATGCTGGTTAGTCTACTTCTGTATACATTGGATTATGGTAGATTTTACTTTATAAAGCTGTACAGAAGCTAGCATCAAGCTCAGGTAAACCTACTATAGGCACATGCTGCATAACTTTGTATTTTATCTGCCTTTCTTCTAACAGTAGAAGTTCAAACCTGAATTTCTAACTGCTTTATAATTTATGTTTATTTTACTATCTACTTATGTAGAATTTCCTTAACTAAGGAACTATCCTTAGCTAATCTTTCAGGTTTAATCCTTCTGTGCAAAACTTGTGTCACTTGATTAGGTAAAATGTACAAAAGCAATACTAGTCACACAACAATCATAGAGGGCATCATCGGTAAAATGTTACGAGCTACTGCCCATTTAAAATAATTATATTTCCTTGTTCTCATATTATTTTTCAGTTTACTTAGTTTCATTTCTTTTCACTGGAGTTAGAAATGAGATAGTTTTTTTAATAGTTATTTTGACCTCTGCATCTTTGTAAATTTACATATGAAAGCCGAATAGTTTTGTGTCCTCAATACATATTAATAAAGTTTTCAATAAAAGAGAATGAATTATTCTTGTACAATTTAACCTCCAGAAACAGCACCAAGTCTTCTTTACAATGAATAAACAGATTTTTTGTCAAAACTAGTACACAATTGCACTTGATATATTTCAACTGCAGCCTACTTTTGCCTACATCTTTTCTTATTTGCAAGAGGGGCCCAGTTTTATATTAAAGCTAGTAGTCTTCTCCCAAATTTCTAGTTTTATCACACTCCTGTTTGACAGCTTTCAGCAGCTGAGTTTGTCAGAAGGTCAAAACCCTTAGTTTTCCTCCAAAACGCTATACACAGCAAGAGGAGCTGATAACAGACATCTGGGGCAGAGCAAGATGGTCCTTCTTGTGTGTGGGGAGGATGGGCTGGATTGACTTTAACTGCGTCCAAAGGCTGCCAGTATGGTAACCAGCAGACTTAAGCATGGAGCCAACTAAATTGTGGCTTTAATTAATAAGATTCTTCTTTTACTCCTCTAATTCTTCATTTTAAAATATTTTGGGATTTTACTGCTATCATTGCAGACTCACAGCTTACAGGGTGAAAAGTAGTGTCTGACTGAAGAAGATGACACTTTCCTCAGAACAAATTCAATCTCTGTATCAAGAGATTGAGCACCTAGTTATGAGACTGAAAAAATGAAGCAGCAAATCATATTAGTCTCAGAGTCCTACAAACATTGCAAGTTCCTCTCAATATTTAAGACAGATATGTTAAGCTTTGTGGAAAGGAGAGAAGAGCACATGAGCGGTAGAGACTGCAGTGCAAGACTAGCTGGGGCTTGTGCCTTCTGACAGGGCTCCTCTGACCAAGGGTCCTAAAGGCCAGCGCAGTCCCTCCTAGTTACAGATCAGCCTCCCCATCAGCGGTCGTGTCACAGGACAGCGCAGCTGCTTAGCAGAGCGTGGATCTGGTTGTGCCTGTAACGCGGGGTCGTGAACTAAGCGAAACCCCGGTGCCGCGGTGCATATCCGGTACAAACCTGGCACCTGGATCTTGCTTTCAAAGTGTGAGACGTCACACATCTGTTTGCACTGAAGCGCTTGGGGAAGGTGACTGTTAGAAAGGCAAGGCTTGTAAAACTGGTTTTATGAGACACTCCTACCTTGTACAACTAGCTGATCAGCAGATGCCAAACAAAGGTAGAAGCTGTGGTTCCTGCAGGTAGGCAAAGCTTTGGCTGTTTTAACTTAGAAGATAAATGGCAAGTTTGTAATGCACGTAGGTAGGCTTGGGACACTTATGCTTGTCACTTCCACTTGGAACGACTGGTAATAGATGGAGCTCTGTGCTGCACCTATTATGTAACTGTCTTGTTGGCAGTCCCTGTCTGGCTATTCCTGCGACCGCTGGGAGTCTGATCTTTCCAACATCTGTCGTCTCAAAAGACAGCTTAGACCTCACAAGCAGAAGATAGCTCTGGAACATCATGTACCTAGGGATGTGCAAACCTGCATCTGTACGCAGTGCTCTTTTACTGCCATGTAAGGCCCCTGCCAAGCACTTACCTTTGAGAGTAGTAGTGATAAAATATGTCTTTTAAATAATATCAGATCTGGAAAAATGAACCGAGAATGTGAGACTTTATGGAGATAGAAAATTGTAGAAACAGGTATATCTCTAAGCTATTACTTTAGAATTACTAGGTGTTGTGGAGAGAATGTTTTTTGATTACTTACACGGTAGCAAGGCACTGTCTGTGGATGTTAATAAATCATTGATATCATAGGTCCAATATGAGATTAAATAAAGGAAATTAATATTAATAATGGCTGATTAAGTTATAATGTAAAATGAAACTGCTTATGTTCCTCCATTTCTTTAGCACTAATTCTAGGCAAACTGTGTAAGTATAGATTAACTCTCTTAATATGTTAAATACTTGCTTTTATTTGGCTGCTATTTCTTTCCTATCTAGTATACACTCTCCTTGGCATAGCATCCAAGTTACTGTCTTGTGTGATGTTTTATTTTGTTAATAAAAGCTATACTGCCAATAGGCAAATTCATGAGGTTTATGTTCAGCAGTAACAACATCCTTACTGTGAATGTCGTTCTGCCAATACCAGACTGGCAGAGTGAAATATATGGGTTATTTTAGCATTTTCAGACTTTACACCTGTAATAACTCTTACAGTTTGCTTCAAGAAAAAATGTTATATTTAGATTTTCCTATTTTTCACTTACTACTATTCGGTATTTATTGATTTACATGTTAATATACTTAGCCATAAAGTTTAAAAGACCATCTTGCAAAAATTCCACTAGATAGATGGTCAGAAAGACAGCAACACTGAAAAGCCACAACGGAGCTGGACACTTTTATGATTTGTGTTTTCTCTCATTGTGAAATAACTCTGCTAGTGTAAAATACAGGAATAGTGTTAGTAGAAGCACCCAGAATTCAGGATTACCTTAGTGAGATCCCAGTAGAATATAGTCATTCTTTCTCATATTTTGTTTTTCATTTCAACATAGTCCTGTTTGAGCACTGGACTCAACTGGTCATACCCAGTTATCTAAAAACAATGAGATTAGGAGAATTTAAGAATAAATATATTATTTACTTTCTGAGGCTTTCATGTTACCTAGACTTAGGAGTTCAAGTGTTCTTTCATGATTTTTTTTTCTTTCTTAATGAAAACCTATTGTTTCACCTTATCATCTAACTCTTAATGATTGAATTTTAAAGAAAGATTACTAGTTTTAGTAATTTGTGGCAAAAATTGAGAAAGCTGGTCAGACTACCTACTATAATTTTTAAAATACACTTTTTTTCAGTGAGACTAGCAAAATGAGAATATATCTAGAATATATAGAATCTTTTTTCTGTTAATAACTTCTTTAGTATTTTCTGCTATATTTCAGAGATAGAACATAGTTTAAAAAATTTCAGAGAAAATCCTTTTTACAGGAGAAACGAAATGAGTCACTGTTCAGACCTTTCTTTAACAAGATGCCAGTGCAAATCCTCTGACCCAGGCCTGATATCAACTATCAGAAACATCCAGTTCATTGCAATATCCCCTGTAAAAACTGGGGATGATAGTAGGAAATGGTCATGCTGGTCATCTCAACATGTCTTTTCCTTATTCCTTCCCAAAACTCTATAGAATATATTTTAGTTAAAATTGGAAGGAGCAAAGAATTGTCAGGTCACTCAGTCTGTCTCAAAAATGCAGTGCTCTATCCCGAGGCGTATTCTCCAGCAATGCTTAACTCAGCAGGATAGCTTTGATGTGCACTCCTTGCATGCTTCACGCCACAACAGACAGTTGTAACCCGTGGTCTGGATCAGAAAAGTCTAGCCCTAACTTGCTTTTGTGTTGCTCTCCACAGTGGTCCCCAAGTGAACATGCAGATAGCTTTTCTTTGGTCCTATAAGCTACTTTTCCTAGGGTAGGTTGGAGCCAAAATCTTCACTTCAAGAATCTGCCCAGGAGCATTATTTCCGCACATACATCTCCAACTATCCCAAGTGCGTTCTGCTCTCCTGCTGGTGTTGCCTTCATGCCACGTTTGTGTGACTCATCCAATACGCACGCAAAGTATTACACTGACAGTGACTCAGTACAGGGAAATTGTTCCCTCTTTTGCATCTCTAAAGAAAGGTGTCTACGTGGGATAACAGCAAGCAATGTTGCACTCTGCATCACCTGGATGACGGGAGACAGAACTCCAATTCACAGTAAAGTGTTACTGTACACATTTGTGCTCACTTGCTATGTTTTAATGCGACAAACCATCCAAAGTGTTTTCCCTCTATATGTGTTTATACAGCACCTACTGTAAATGGGGCCCTGACCTCAATTTCAGTCTTTAACCTCTCCCATGGAACAAGCACCTATAATAAAAATATTTACTGATCTCCCCACAAAGATGCCTTTTGTGAAATCCATTTGATGGAATTGTTTTGCAACAAAATCCTAGAGCTTTTAGAGAGACATCTAAGATTATATACAAATGTGTTCATGTGTACTTAATTAAAAAAATAAAAGCACTTTGACTACCTTCAGATATTTTCCTCCACTATTCCCTCTTATTAATGCTTTCAGTACAGATAACAGCTACAATTAAAAATTGCTTTAGTATGTAAGATCAAAACATCAGTCTAGGACTGAAATGAGAACTCCTAAAAGAAATGTGAAAAAAGCAGACTTAGCTGCAAAATCATCTTATTTGGTTGGCTATGTGTTTTTTTTGTGAGGCAGAGAAAGGCAGGGAGATATGTTTTCTTGTTTCTTTTCTTGAAGTAATAAGAAAATTTACAAAACTGGAGTAAGGACCAGATCCTAACATTAGCTGCAGTGAAGGCAGTGTTACATAATTCAGCACCCCAGTAATGCATTCTGGCAGATGATTATTTCATATGTATGGCAGTATGTGTCAGACACTTCGGTTTAGAGCCTGCTCTAACAGACTCCCTTTTCTAAGCAGTGAGTGAGGATTTTGCTTCCTCCCCCATAACCGTTATTAAATATACATAGCCATATCACACTCAGATTACACATAAAGGTCCTGATACATAAAATCAACCTGATTCAGAAAACGTATTTAAGTTAGTACTCATATCCCCCTGAAAATGATGGAATTTAGGATGACAGAATTTCACCACCTGCCTAGGGTGAATTAGGACTTAATGTAACTCTATTGAAGACTTACGTGCCAGGAGATCACTTGGTCTGTGTCAGATGAAAAGCTGCCTGGCCAATTCCCTACATGACATGGGAAAAGCCAACAAAAACAACAAAATGTTAAGGTTGATTAACCTCCCTCTTTTAATTGACACAGCTGTCTATGTATTCCAACAATTTCATAGATATGCTATTTAGTTTATCCTTGTGATCTCTTACCTGAGCTGAAATTTTACTTTGCAATGTATTTTGAAACCCTTTGATTTCTTCATTATTCTGATGTTTCTGATGACATGAGTTTCTGAAATATAACAAGGCAAAGAGTAAAAATTAATATAAGAAAAAGCGAAGTAACTGTAGGCTGTTCAAGGAATTCATGACGACATGACTTGTTGTTTGAGAGGTTGCAATGGTTAGCACTGATAGAAACTGGATCATGTAGGACCTGTAATAAAGTTCTAAAATATTGATTCCAGTGAATGAAAATCAAAGATGTACAGATCGAGAAAGTCCTATACATCACAAACAAATTAACTGAGTTCCTTCACCCAAAAAGATATATTCAAGAAAATTTGGCAAACCTATTCCTCAGAATTCTTGCAGAGAAAGCCAAAGTGTGGACCTTTATATACTGTAGTTTACCACTTTCTATTCTCATACTGGAAGTGCATTTAAGTAACATAGTT
The DNA here is from genome assembly GCF_003343005.1 of Rhea americana. NCBI lineage: Eukaryota > Metazoa > Chordata > Aves > Rheiformes > Rheidae > Rhea > Rhea americana. The sequence goes on along the minus strand of NW_028185038.1, from coordinate 10,638,363 downwards.
TTTGTTAGTAGGAATAAAATTCCCTGTGTAGAAGTCTAGCTAGAATACAGGTGCAATAGGCAGAGAATTTGATTTACATTCACTCTGTCTTCTGAATTGCATTATTCAATCTAAGTCTAAAGAATTTTCACTGCTTTTATGATATTTATGACTTGTGCTGAGCGTGCAACTCTTCTGCTCGCTGCAGATCCATCATCTGACCAAGAATCAAACTCCAGGAATCAAGACTATACAAATAATAATAAAAAAAAAAGTAGTAATTCTTTAGTTTTTATGTTATTTCCAGGAAAGATAAATCAGACCTTGCTAAGGGTGTAGATTAACACTTTATTTAATTGTTACTTAGCAAATAATAACAAGGTTAGTTACAAAAACCCTGGGCAATGGGCATGCCCTCATTCATCTCTTGACTGGCAGCTAAGTTAGATATCTAATTTCCCCAGGTTCTTGCATCATTAATAGTAGAGCCTTTTCTCTCTAGAGGTTACATAGAAGATGTATGAGAATAATTTCAATTTAAACTTCAAAGTTAATTCTTAAATATAAATGGTGATCTTAAGTATAATAGTGTCACTATAGTGACTATATAGTTCTTAAATATACTGGTAATCTTCTCCCTCTCTCAGATGCTGAATATACACAAAAGCCTCCATGCTTGCATTAAATATATTATAAAATATATAAAAGATATAAAAGATATACTTTTAAAGCATACTAGTTTAAAGCTTAGAGAGTGAACAAGTCTACTTGAAAGTTTATAATTTACTCTATGAAGGGAGTAAGGCAGAAAGATTTAATGATGTTCTCTGACCTTAATTACACTAAACAAACCTTTAAACTCTATGTCTCTGTGAAAGTTTTTTGGAGAAGAGTGAAGATATTCCTTGCATTTTGGCTGGATTTCTAGATCTGAGTAAAAATTTCTTTGCTTAAATATCCTAAAAACTTCCTTATTCTTACGTATAGGATGTGTATCTTTCTGCGTACTTTGCACAAGGACTTGGGATACCCTGGCCAAAATTTTCAAAATGACTTGTAATTTCAATCTTTTCAGTCTTTAAAATTTACTCCCTTTCATCTGCCTTTAAAATTTACCAGATTTTCCTATTTCCTATTTTTATTCTGCATTGATAAACATCTGAAGGTTTTTTGCAATCCAAGTACACACTCTGTATCCTGGAGATTAGAGGCTGAAATTCCCTATCTTGCCCTACTTTCTAATTCCCATTCCTGCTTTCCTCTCTGTTCATATTTTGTAACCAATTACAATAACTGTAATTACCATAGCCTATCTTGCATCAATTTACATTTTGTGTATGCAGGACCATACAAAAGATGTAAATGTCCTGAAAGCAGATCAAAGCTTATTTTTCCATTGCAGAATGTTAAAATTAATTAGGAAAAATGACTTACAAATTGTACCATGGGACAGACATAAACTCAGAAAAGAAAGAAATTCTGGATTGAGGCTGACCATTGAGGCTGTTCTTAAATCTCACACACACACACAAAGAAAAAAAAAAAAAAAAAAAGTGACTTAAGGACAGCATTTTCGCATTTTCAGCCTGAACTAACTTCTAACTTCCCTGGGCTCTTACAGATTTAAGGATGTCAGCAAAGGTGTCTAGTCTTCTTCTGCATATTTTGTAACACCTCTCCCATAGCTGTTTGTCTGTATACTCATTTTTCCCCAGAACAGTGATTATTATTGTCACTATTCAGCAGTTAAAATGGAGCATTAGCCCCATCAATCTTGAATTTGAAAATCATAGACTGATAGCCAGACACGGGGAGGAACTGATTATTTTCTTTGGGTTAGTTTTAATTACAAACTGCATTTTGTTTGACATGAGGAAGGAAGAAGTTTCACTACAGCTAGTTTAACTCTTCAAATTTCAGCCAATGTAGTTAGAAGATAGGAAAGGGTAAATTCTGTTTTGCTAAGTTGGGAGAAATTTAATGAAAAGTAATAGGAATTAAGAGAGGCAAAATGTATGCAATGAGGGAATAGGTAAGACATAAGTTATATTAATTTCAGCTCCCTCACAATTCTTTCAAATTATTTTCTTCACTGAAGTTTAGTAGCAAAGGAACTATTTCTTATCCGGAATCAAATATAAAAAGAACCTCTGGTGAAATTCAGTGAGCTAATTCATGTATACTGATGCAAGTCCACTGTAGACATGAGTACATACACATTTGATTTTTTTCTTTTTCTATTGTACGAAAGTGATTTCCGTGGAACTTAGACCATCCATTTTATACTAGCAAAATTCTTATCTTTTCAGTTTTTTAGTAGTTTTTTTTTTTGTTTGTTTGTTTGTTTAATACTAATGACTGTTCTGACATCCTGTTTCCAATGGTGATTACAAACAATGCCCATGAAAAAGTATAAGAACAAGGGATTCATTTATCATCCTTCCACTTAGTACTCTCCTAGACTCCATTCATTTTTAGCTTACAGATTGCCTGAGATATGCAGGGCGTTTTCTGTATTTTGTGTTCCTTAGCAGATTTTTCTTCCTTGAGTTTGTCCAGTCTCAGCTGGAATCTGTGTGTTCACAACATCCTTTGACAATGAGTACCTGTTTTGTTAAAAATCATCTGTTTTTACTTATTTTGAACTTGCGTTCCACTGACTTCGTACTGTCAGTTCTGTGTTTCTTGTTCTGGAAGACACAGCAAATCCCTACCTAGCTCCACCATGTCACGATTTTATGTTTGTCCATCTTAAACCCCTCAGTCACATATTTTCCAAGCTAAAGAATCCTAGACCCTTGTGTCTGGAGGTTGCTGTGTCTTTTCTGAACATTCTTCCTGCTCTTTTCTGAATGCTCTACACTTGTCTGTTATATCACTTTTTGACTAGGGGAGCCCAGAACCACAGAGTGTATTTAAGAGACTAGTAAATTATAGATGTATATACGGAGCATAAGGAGTCATTTGTTTTGTTCTCTATTCTGTCCCCTGTAGTTCCTAACATTTGATTTGTTTCACTGGTACTTGAGGAATAAAATAAGCATTGCTAAATGTGTAACAGCTAAAGGAACAACCACAAAGCAAAAAATACTGAGTAGATTGCTAGTAGGGTACCAGAGCTTTCTCGTAATACAACTGCATGAGCTAAGTTTATAGTAAGCATTTGTTTATTTAGTTTTTTGTATCATAATATCCTAGAATAGCTAAAATTGGAAAGGATCTCTGGCGATCCTCTAATCCAACCCTCCTGTTCAGACAAGGGTCAACAAGGGCAGTTTCCTCAGGGCCGTGTCCAGTCAGGTTTGATATTTCCAAGGATGGAGACTCCACAAGTGAGCAAGTGTGTAGTGCAGTGTTTCCCTCACAACTCCAGATCTGACTGCACTATAGTGCAGGGCATTCAAAATTAAAAACTAAACTTTGCAATATCTTCCTTTTGCAGCTTTTAAATACCCTAATTTATCATTTTCAGCTTCATTGTTGTATGCTGCTCTTTTCCAGAGTCTTTAATTCACCCTGATACAATTTCCTATTTTCTTTACCATTTACAGAAAATTAGATCACTTCACAGTGTTGCACATCTGATGTGTCAAATTTCAAAAAGGAAAATTATCTTTGAAATTCCCTTCGAATACTGTGGTAGAATTTAGGACTAACTGATTTGGTTTGAAACATTTTCATTTTCTATATCTTGTTTTTCTTTAAAATGAATACAGTTCACATTCATATTAAATCCATACCAAGCTGTGACTATTTATTAGAGTACTCTTAATGCATAAGGTTTTGAGTTACTTTTTCTTGTCAGATTTTGCCTTGTTAATTTTATTATGTACTGAGGATGCAGGACTAGAACACAAGAAAACAAAAAGAGCTTAATAATGCATTTCTAGAAGGAGAAACAAAAAACAATGACTAGTAGAAATAATCTTTCAATGCTATTTTTAAATGATTTCCTCCAAATACTTGTATTCATCATAGTATTTACATGCTGATTTTGCTATCGGGAAGGTTTATATGACTATCTCATTCTGGTGCGTGTTAGTGGACGTATGGAGAGTGTACTCTCCGCAATGGCGTCACACTCCATTCGGTAGTTAATTGGGAAAAGAAAGATGTGTTTTGTGGTCTGTGTCCAATTGACACGGCTTGAAAATTGAAACATATTATTTATGAGCCATTAGTTGTAGCAATTCCACTTACAGGATGACAATTATGGCCATACTCTGGCCGTAGTCCTGCAAATGCTAATTCAGATGCATATGGACAGAGCAGTGCTTTTGACTTCGTTTGAGCTGTCTAACTGGTGTAAGCTTAAAGAGCTGTTCACAGCACTGAAGCCTTAGAGAATGTCTATATGAGCTGCAAATATCAGTGACTAAATGCTGTTTCTTTAAACTTCTGCTAAGGGAGCTCACCGAAACAGTGAACTGCCAAGAAGACTCTACCAGATGTTTCAAGCAGTTGGGAGTTTTACTGTCTTCTTCCTCCCTTATGCCTGTCCCCATCATGACCTGTGAGGAAAGTAACAGTGTGACGATTATCTAGAAGGACTACTAACACCAAAGACAGCACAGGGCCCTGGGAGCATCCCTCCTCCTAGAGGTCTGGCTGTGGGGGCTCGGGGCCAGCTCAGAGCCAGTGCAGGCGAGAGTGGCCCCCTTCCTTTGGTCATCTTGGAGAGAAGCTCCCAGGCAGTGTAAAAGGGAGGCTGTTGTGATTGTCCTGAGATCTTTACCGAGATAAATATGATGTTCATGGTGGTGGGAGTTTCTTCCTATTCTGTCTTAGGAGACACAGCCCCAGTCAATGCTCTTCCCGTGGGAGCTGCTTTGGAGATGAGCCTCCACCCTTTGGTCTGAGCTCCCTGAGCTACAGCTCCTGCTACATTACAGCAATGTATGGCCATGAGCCCCACTGATCCTGACAGACCCCAATCTGCAGTCCAGCTTCCCAGCCTAACCTACCCAGCCATCACAGGGCTGTGTCTGACTCTGATTACCCTGATCTTGACCCCAATCCATGCTCAGTCCGAGCCCAGCCTTGGCCCATCCCTGTCCGCACAACGGTGCTCAATGCCCAGGGCAGAGGCTGCCCTTCTCCTTCATGGGGGCAGCGGGACAGATGCTGGTTATGAGGTCTCTGCCTCTGCTGGCCATGTTATTGACCTCTGCTTCTGCCCCCCATCCCCACCCCAGCCTTGCAGAGCAGCTGGCCTGCTCTGCTTCCTAGCAGAGATTCACTGCAAAGTCTGTCTTTGCCTTTATAGCATCACATTAATAGTTGTGATCTTAATATCAAAATGAAACAAAAATGCTTTTTTAATTCAGGAAGGTAAGAGGGAGTTCACTGAAAAACGCTAACAAATATTCACATTTTAATAACATCCTTGTTGTGGATAGAGGGGATGTAGAAGTTTGTAGAAATAAAATAGACAACTTATTTGTTTCCAATTCTAATATCCGTTATTCAGCATGAGCATACTGAATGGGAAATCAATATATATTAACACATCCATCTTTCTGCCAGATGATTAGCATCTAAAAGAGATAGGCAGATTTTTAGATTACATACAGCCCCCTGTCTGTGACAATTTTTTGTATCAGCTGAGTCAGCTTTAGAAAGACTTGAGTTACTTAGGCGCTCATGCATGTAACAGAAATTCTTTTTTTCCTAAGCTGAATGTAGTTTGCATTCTTATTCACTTATGAGCTAGTACCTCTGCTTTCTTGTTCTTGATTATAAACTCATCACAAAGAGTTAGATTTTAAAGTCTGAAGAGTATTTTCATTTTGCACAAAGCAGTTATATGGGTTTCTATCATATTTACCTTTATTTTTCATTTCTGTGTGTTCCTTATTGACAGATAATATCCACATTCTCTCCTTTGCACATCCAATTCGTGATATTACAATACCATCCAGCTGTGGACTGTAGATAAATTAGTGGCTCAGCCTGGCATGGATGTGCCTACTAAGCAAGAGGAACTATTATCTCAAGTTGGAGATTGCATACCATATGAAATTCCTAATCATATATTTTATCTTTATGGGTAAATAAAATGCTGCCCTCAAAAGTTTTCAGAAGCGTATGTACATGAATCAGCAAATAGAAATGCTATATAGCCCAGTAAAAATGTTTTTTGCCATTGCCAGTAAAAGGCTGTAAGTTTTGGACTGAGCTGACCATGCAGACTGTCAGGACATGTTTGTGTTTGCCTTGGCATTTATTCAGCCTGTTTTAGCTGTCATCTAGTGGCCAAGTGACTGTTGTCTCACCTCTGTATGAGCTGAAGTTTTATGAACACCAGGCAGGATCTGATAAACCTGGGGAGTCACCACTTCCATGCAAAAGCCCTTGATGTTGATTGAGGCTGGGGGAAGCTATGGTGCAGCTTTCAGACTTTAGCTGGGAACCACTGAGACAGAGGCAGCCTGCGATAAGTAAACATTTAAATATAGCCCCAAGTGGATCCCAGGACAGAATGCAAAGAAACTCCCGCCACCATGAACATCATATTTCTCCCAGTAAAGATCTCAGGACATTCACAGCACCTCAGAACCAGCATCCCAAGTCCTGCCTGGGGAGGACTGAAATTACCAACCTTAGGACAAGAGGAACATTGGAAGGATAAGCAAAACACCAGAGAAACTGTAGGAAAAAAAATGATAACAGTTGTAACTAACTATATTATTAATGTGGCTTTTCTGTATTAATTTGATATTTTGGACTATAAGATTGTTAAAACATTCATTTGGCTCAAATCTTTTGTTCCATATATGCTGTATATCACTTTTGCCCGTAACAAGATCTGCGTAACACTAACCACACCTTGAAATCTAGTCTCAGAACCAAGCTGAGATATGGCTGTAGCACATAGCTATAATTATTTATGTGATGTTGAATTTCAGCTCTCATAAATATATTTCAAAATGGTGATGCTCATAACTAACATATTTCTGTTAGGTTGGCCTAATACTCAGTCAGTTTTCTTGTCCCTAACATAAGCAGAGAACACCCACATCTACATTTAAAATACACTTGATAAATACAATATCATGAGGAGTAAGGAGGTGAATCTGTAGCACTTGTGCTTTTACTCAATGCTGAGAATGGGAAATAGGGTGGGATGTCTGAGTGGGTTAGACTGCTCATCCATCTGTCTTTATTTTGCAGGACTTATGTTGTAATGCAGCAATTTTATTTCTCTGCCATACTTACTCTGGCTAGATGTTCTCTTGTCCTTTTGTGAGTCTGATACTTAGGACTGATAAAGTCCTAAGCATTCATTTTGCTTTTCAGAATAAAGGTCTGTTTTCACAGTTCTTTATTGTCATGGAGACAATCATACAAATACTTAAATGATATGAGTGAGACCAGGGCGGGTTACAGCATCAGACAGTGAGATATCATGCCAGATATACATCAGGACTCTTGTAAAGACTTAATATGACTAACTCTCAGTCCATCCAATAAAATTTTCAATATTTACATACTAAAAACCTATGCAATTTAACCTATATTTTTTTCTGGTAAATTAATAAAGATACCTACAATTTTACTTTTATTTGTGTTTAAAAGTGGTGTCTTTCTGGTAGGCCTGAGCAGCTTGAACCTTGTTTCATTTTGTTCAAGATCTTTTAACCAGATGCTTATCTGTCTCCCAAGGGGACCAACACATTAGATGTGCTTAGAGCTCACTTAACATGTACTAGGTGTATTCATTTCAGCACAAAGCCACTTCTACTGAAACGATGACTATGTAAATAATGTTTGCTATCCATCTCTTACTTCAAAAGCTTCAAAGTTATATAGAGAAAAACAGGTTCCCTATCCTCTCAGCTCTTCTCATCCTCAGGAGAATGTGCTGCTCTAGGGGGGAACTTTCCACCTGTGCTGCGAGATTGGTTTAATGTATCAAAAATTTTACTGTGAGGGTGACAGAACACTAGAACTGATTGCAGAGTTTCCTTCCTTAGAGATATTCTAAACCTCCCTGCATGTGATCCTGGGCAATATGCTCTAGATGACCCTACTTGAGCAGGGAGGTGGACTAGATATTTCCAGAGGTCCCTTCCAACCTCAGCTGTTCTGTGATTCTGAGGGAGCACCAGGATGACACCTGCTTCTTCATGTAGCCTCCCTGGCTCATGAGCAGGGAACTGAGAAAGTCCTAGTCCAAGAACTCCAAGAACTAATTAAAATATTTACACAAACAGTTACTGAATAAAAGCACTCAGATTGAAATCTTGACCTAACTTATTATATTAGCTTCTAGCTTATATTAGCTTCTAGTTTTTACATTTTAAAACCCTTAAACTTGAAATAAAAATGCCTGTTCTATTTCTGAAAAATGCCAATATTGAGTCCTGGGAGTTGGAGAATATCTGTGGCTGTGAATCTGATCTAACATAAGAATCCCTCTGTAATTCTCAGTTAATTGCCACAGCAGCACAGAGGAGCTCAATTTTAGCAGCACCCTTTTCAGCTTTTCCTGTTAGCTATTTTGGACTGCATGTTACTTACCAAAAAAACTTCAGCGAATGCCATTTTGTAGCACTTATTTCCCTCCAGGCACTAACTGAGGAACATTAGCTATCTAATTTAGAGTTATGAATCAAAGTTAACTTGAAATTTTGGTTGCAATTTTGTTCAAAGCCACTTGAAAATGGCTATCTTGTTGAGCACAAAGCAGAATCTTGAACATGTGGAGATCATGAGTTATCAGCAGATCTTCCCTTGTGAAGGAATACTGAAGCTGTAAAAAATAAGTATATTCTTTTAAATATAGTAGTTTTTCTAGTTCCTCTATCTTTGGAAGGGTAACATTGTATTTTTTGACTTCAAATTGTATTTAAAAGAAAACTAGCAAGCAAACAAACAAAAATTCCATCATGTGGAAATATTTTTTCAACTAATTTTACAAATCTCACTCAAAGGTGGTTGCCTACTTGCAGTGTTCATTGGCCCTGTTTTAATCCTTTTAAAGACTTAAACTTGCTCAGTTTGGGGTCTGCAATCGAAAATTCTTATGAGTCCACAAACTGAAGAAAGCAGAAAACCACTGGACTGAAAACTTGTAAGTTATCATTCAGCACCTAAACCTATTGCAATTCTAGAGAGTCTCAAGGGTCCTAGCAAGTAATTTGTTGTTAACTTGAAGAAACATTCCCTTTTAGGCAGAACTGAATTGTTCTAAAACTCAATTTACTCCACTCTTTTGTGGCGAAAACTGCATGAGGAACAGGTGGCAGACATTAACATTTTCCTCCTCTGAAGAATACGGACATTCGCAGTGGAAAACAGGCAGAATGCTGTGGACAATAAAGAGTAAGTTAAAATTCTATATGTCACTTAGATAAAACTGTCTGGTGGCTTCTAAATTAAATCCTGGCTTCCCTGGAGTCCACAGCATACTTTGGTTGATTTCTTTGGGGACAAGTTTTCTATTTAATATTTTTTCATTTAAATTTTTTGTGATCAGACTGTGTTGCACAACTAATGAATAGGGCATCTGCAAATATAAGTGACTGAAGTATTTAGTGGAAAGAAAGAAGAAAAGCTCTGGAAAGTAGTCTTGTTTTCTGTTCAGTAAACAGTGAAAACTCCATGAATATCACATCATTTATACTTGTTTACACACAAACTATCAGATTTTAACCTATAGATTATTTATGATCTTTTTTGTACCAGGTATTATCCTTTACATTTGCAAACCTGAATTTGTTTGAGCTTTTTGTCTCTAAGTAGCGTAATATTACACCACTACCTCCCTGAATGAAAGAATTAAAGGCAGATTGGTACCGTGAGCATAGTACATAAGCCTTGCCATAAGGCAGATTTTACCAACTTCACCAACCTGAAATGAATGTCATTACAAAATGAGTTTATTTTCCTTAATTAAATGAATCACAGTTAGGTGCTGAAAACGTATTCAATAGCCATTCATATGAATCCATATTTCTCATGAGTGTGAAAAGTTGTGAATGAACCCAAATAGAAATACCAATCGGAAACCTGCACAGTTGGGTGCAGGTGCTTTCTTCACTGGCAGGCACTGGGAAGGAAAATTCTTTGATGAAGAGTGTTCAGGGTCCTCCACTGTGGCTTTGACAGCACTGAATCTCTTGCTTTTGTAAGCACCAAATTCACTCTGCTCAAGTATCTGCAAACTGCCTCGTAAAGATGCACACTAACAACTTTATTTCTTGAATATACTGATTTGAAATCTGAGGTGAGTCTTTGAACTATTGTTTTAGTGAGCCTTTTCTAGTTTGTTACTGTATTATATCCCTTTTCATATACTTTTTAAAGCATATATGCTGCTGTAAGGTTAGGACTTGAGATTAAGTGCAATTTCTGTAGTGTTTTTCTAAAACAGTTCTTCCTCTGACAAGAAAATGGCTGTCATTCTAAAGCACAAATACATGAAAACTATTAAGACTAATGTGGGGTTTTTTTTAAGAAGCACAATATAAATTCAGCTTTTTCTTTTTCTTCTTAAACTGAAAATATCATCCAGACATTCTGCTCAAATACCTGAGATGACATAATATCAAACACCTGGAAGTAGTTTTGTGGATGGTTCTCCAGAGACCCTGTTTTGAGGACTTACTGTATCAGTGTGGACATGTATGGAGTTAGAGATTGAGTCTGTTTTGTTTGTTTGTTTCCATTTCACTCTTTAGGAAGGAAGTTTATTCATACAAAACTTCAGGTGCTCCTAGGTCTCCATACTTCTTGTCAAATGCAAAATGTTTCAAAGAGGGTAGAAAGAAGCAGAAGAGTGAAGGTGATGGAAGTATGTTCTCAGTTAGTTTGTTAGCAGAAAGCAGCACAGTTAGTCCAGAGTGAATAGTTAAAAGATCTGAAATCTTTGATTGTTTGTTGGTGTAAAGTTGGCTAATAATTAAACTTTTCTTTTAGGTAACTCAATAAAATATGGCTCGTGCTTACTTGACCTCATAAAGTGCTGTAGATTGAAGTACAATATAAATACTGAGAATTCTTGTGATAATAATATGGTATTTTCTGACTCTAATCTTTGCAATAACTGAGAGCAAAAACAATTCATATTTCTCAAGGAAAGACAGGTTAGTTCAAGAATCTTATAAAGTAATTTTCATTTTTGTTGGAGAGATTAACATATGTTCATTTCTAAGGAGTAAAAACAACCATGTTAGAATAACAAGGTGATATTTAGTCTGCTTCACGAGCAGGTTTTGAGTGAAATGTTAAAGTTCCACAAGTGATAGTAGTATGGCCTTTCCAAAATAAACAGCATTTTCTTTACATTTAATTTCTGAATTACCTACATAGGCCATTAATCAGCAATATCCTCCAAAAGGAGAACCACTGAAGCTTGCTCTCATTGGTTGAATTTTAATTAATTTTAGCAACATCTAAGGAATGCCTTGATAGCCACGTCACTGTCAGAACAAATGCATCTGCCTTGCTTGTTATCCCAAAATAAGAGCATATGCTTGAGAGATGGGAAGCTCTGAATCCTCAGAAGTCACCTGGAACAGGGGAAATTACTCAAAGCAGTCACTGTCTTCCTGGTGTTGCTAAATCCATACTTCAGAGGAATCTGGACAGCTTCCCAAATGTTCCTGTGCATTGAAGATTACCAAACGTTATTTTCCCGTGCTTTCATCTCACCTTCTTCATCTTGGAAGAGAAGACAAGCCCATGCAGGGCAGCTGATTGCTCTGAGGACCACCGCGGAGGCTCGAGTCGCTTCTTTCCCGGCTCACTAGATGGTGCTAGGTGCAGCCTAAACCACAGTCTGGAAGAGAAGCGTTTCCAATTGAGGAGCTGCATCCTAGAGACAACGCTGGCGCTGGAGCATCTCTTCGTTTTTAGTACCTCACAAGCTGGTGTTACAAGTTGGCAAAGAGCTTTAGAAACAGGTTCATTTGTACCTATATAAGTTGCAACCCAGTGCTGCCCTGGGTTGAAAAAGAGTGATTTCCCCCCCCTTCCCACTTTGTCTTAATGAATAACAAGCTTGTCACAAATGGTTTTCTGATAAAGCAAGTAAGACTTTGGGAAAGTATAGAAATTACTTTTCAAATACAGCTGATACTGTTTCTGTGCTAATGTGCAGCAGATAACAACAAATAAATTAATGAAGCTAAAGGGCAGACATAAAATCTGTAGTATGTATCCAACTAGAGCCTAATCTACTGGTGGAAATCATTATAACTCCCTTGGTGATAATGCTCTGCTCATTTGCAGCAGCTGCAGATCTTAACCTTTATTATTATAATCACCTGACTGCATTACCCTATAAAAGTCTGGTTCTGTAGCTTTATAATTTGTGGCTGTACATTAGGTCTTTTTATTTCTTCCAAGAGAAGTATTTTAATTACAATCAACTTATGTTTTGAACATAGATGAGAGGAAGATAAACTTAATAGAATAAATTGGTTAAATGGAGTTGCTAATAAATATATACCTAATCTTTTTTTTTTTTTTTTTTTTAAGGGCAAGTTTGTCTATTCTTACCTAAGGTTTTTTTCTACTACCATCCATCACATATTATGCAGTACATATGTTCAGTAGTAGGAATGAAGTACTTTGTCACAGCTCCATAGAGATAACTATCTCCTTCCTTGTGTGAATGAGGTCTTAAATGATTAAACTATCATGCTTGGAAAAGGATATTAGCGTTACGAGCATCTCTAAGGGAAAAAATCTCTCAAATTTACTGTCAGTCAAAGAATGCTTTCTACATTTGGGGAAGTCAGTTATACATTAGAATAGCTGTGTCCTGATGTTCTTATTATGTGAGGATTGGCCTCTATTACAGATTTCAAAATGAACTCTGAGTGAAAACCTTCTCCAAAAGGCAACTAATAATGACTGGCCATAAACAGCAATAAGTAGTAAGTAACATAGAGTAATGAGGAGTATGGGTGAGGAAAATGGGGAAACATAGTTACTCTCTGTCTTTTGGCTGCATTTGGTTTACTGAAACACCTGGTCCCATGTGAGATTTTTACTGCTGACAGCTCTGAGAGGAAATTAATTATTTTAGCCATAAATGGACCAAAGTGACAAGTGATAGAGCTGGATTTGTTCATGCTTTGGACAAGATGGTTAGGAAGGAACCTTATTGCTCTTTTCAGCTACCTAATGGGAGGTTACCAGACTCTTCTCAGAAGTGCACAACAAAATGAGGGACAGAGGATGCAAGTTGAAACCAAAGAAATTCTGATTGAGATTCTGATAATAAAAAGATTCTTTACAATGAGGATGAGGATGATCAAACATTGCAACAGGATTTGAAGAGAGTTTATGAATCTCCATAATGGTGATACTCAGAACTCAACTGGATATATGTCCCTGAGCAACCTGCATTAATTTTGAAGTTAGCTCTACTTAGAGCACAGGTTTGACAAGATGACCTCCAAAAGCACCTCCTTGATTATTTTGTAATTCTAAGTAAAGAGGCTACATCTACACTGTTCTGCTACACCTGTTCATCCTCTGAAGATAGATACCTTTGAAAGATGACTTAATTGACTATCCTCTCTGTTAATAACCCTGTATACAGAGAATGAAATAGTCTCAGCAGAGGGTGCCCATGATTTATGTTAATCTAGGTGGTTGGAATTCAGCACTGCAGGAGCAACAACATAGCCCTTCTCCTTTTTTTTTTTTTTTTTTTTTTTTTTACGGCAACCCGGCTGAACAGGATTTGGTGTCTACACGTAGTTCCTTGTTTACAGTTTGTAAGATTAGGTATTGCTTGGCTATGGGAATACGGCTGAAGAGGATTTGGTGTTTACCCCTAGTTGCTTGTTTACAGTTTGTAAGATTAGGTATTGCTTGGCTATGGGGATAGAGAATGCCATGTAGCTAATTTCGGAGATGTTGGTCTTTGTTTGTTTGTTCCTTATAGTGTAATTTGTAGTACTTGCATCTTAACATAGATAATAAGATCTGGGGAAAAAGAGAGGGAAAAAAAAAGCTCTAAAGGGGAACAGAAGCAGGACTGTTTTTAAGGACTTTGGGTCAGCTAGTGTGGGCAATGTAGACGAACTGATGATGATTTGGATGCTAGCTGGTTCCTACTAAACAGTACCTGTAACTTAGGACAGCTAAGACCCTTAGGTGGATATTATAAGCTGTGGTACTTTTACCATCTCAGATGTGGTACAGGCTTCTATCCCAGAGGTCGATGCTGAGTCCACTCCTGTTCAATTTATTCATCAATAACTTGGATGACAGGAGAGAGTGCACCCTCAGCGAGGTTGCTGATGATACAAAACTGGGATGAGCAGCTGATACACCAGAGGGCTGTGCTGCCATTCAGAGGGACCTTGACAGGTTGGAGAGCTGAGTAGAGGGGAACTGCATCCCAGTCTGCAGCAGATCTAAAGAGCTTCAGGAGGAGCATTCAGATGCATGACTTCCTTTACCTGATGGGGAAGTACTATGTTACTTATTTTCAATCTGTTCTGAAATCATGAATATGTACTAAAGTATGCAATGGGTATAGTACCCCGTACAGCTATAATAATTAAATAACTGTGACCATAAAAGGTTTCTTATAGATCTAGAAGCCGAGGCTTACTTCTAACTTGCGTATTTATTCTCTGGTAGTTACACTGGTGTAATGCTCAAGTGACAACTAAAGTTACAAAATATATGTTCCCATTACTTCATGCTCTGCTTACCATTTCACCTTACATTACGAAAATACACTCGGGGGAAAAAAAGGACACTGGGTAATACAGAAATAGAGGGTAGGTTTAGGCAGGTAGAATATGTAAAATGCATCATAAAATGCAAGCATAGGAATAATTTCCCAGATTTCACCTCTTTAGACTTAACTTCTTGACGACTTCAAGTACAAAAAGGAAAAAAAAAATCTTAGAATAAAAAAAACCCCTAATTTTAGGAATGTCTTTATTCAGTTAAGCAAACATAACTGCTATAGAAAACACCCTATCCTTAGGGCTGATAGAGTATCTGTGCCTTTCAGTATTAAACAGATTGTCTTGAGTAAAGTTTCTTTGAGAAAGAACGACTGTAAGAAATTATGATTTTGTGCTAGAAATTTGTTATAGCCCTCTCGGGGGTCAGACTGAGGTCTGGATAGTGATCTGGTTTCTCTAATGGTATTAAAGAAACGTATCAGAAATTCTGTTATAACAGTGATTTTGAAATCTGGAATATAGATTAAAAATAAATGTCCCTAATGCTGTAGGGCACAGACATTACTCGATATAATTATTGACAGATTTCTTACTAAATAGTCATTAACCAACTTGAGATACTGTTATTTTAGAAATGATTCT
Source organism: Rhea americana (assembly GCF_003343005.1). NCBI lineage: Eukaryota > Metazoa > Chordata > Aves > Rheiformes > Rheidae > Rhea > Rhea americana. Next base: position 10,623,076 of record NW_028185038.1, on the reverse strand, counting down.
GGTAAGTTATGAAGACATCTTATGAGATCTGCTTGTCAGAAATAACCTTTTATCAAGTTATTCATTTGATTTAATTTGCGCTAAATAGAAAGATACATATGTTGGGACTTTGGTATATGACTTTGTTATACGAGTATATGACTAAAAGAATAGTGAGGTAAATTGTATTCATTTCATAAAGAAGCTATAGGGAGACAACAAGCATTGCCTGGCAGTTACAGAGCACTTACATTAGTTGGCTGGTAAACACTGTCAGGAGTTGGGAACACAGAGTGGAACTACTGCAGGGTTTTTTGTTTTGTTTTGTTTTGTTTTGTTTTTGTTTTGTTTTGTTTTTTGTTTCTTTGTTTGTTTGGGGGTTTTTTGCTTCCCCCCCCCCCCAAAGCTGTCCTTCCTGCTTAACCATCTTGTTTTTTCTTTGTTTTTTCCTGTTTGATTTACAAAAAAGATGCCAGAGTGGCATTAAGAAAGGAGCTCTTTCTGTAAAGAAATATGTAGAAGTATTTATTAATTTCACAGTAGCCCTCATTTAGCCACTACAGCGTGAGGCATTTCAGATTCAGCTCAGGTTGACAGTGATTTGAATGGCAGCCTAATATAAAGGTCATAGCTAATTCCTAATTCATTTAGGGATTTCTATTTTTCATTTAAATATCATTTACCTTTTAAATATCAGAATAACAAACCATTGGAAAAGATCACTATCACAGATTATCTTTAAATAAAAAAGTTTGTCTTTTGAAACATTTGTTGAACATTAACTAGATGCTACTGAGTTTAGGTTAGGAACATAAAAAATTTATTGGTTTGTACAGCACAGAAAAACAAACTAGATGAACTCATTGATTCTTCTCATCCTTCCTATAATGAGTGCAATAATGTATTGGTAGTATAACAGAATACTCCAGTATGTAACATGACATTTAAAAATAACATGGTTTTCTTTAAGACAGTAAAGAACCTGAAACCCTCCTTTCCTCTCACTCTGTATCTGGTTAAAGAAAAAGATGCTACCATCCATCCCAGCCCAATTTCATAAGCAGAAAAGCAGAACACTCCAAAATATTGAAAATTAGAGTTTTCTATAATTTTTCAATATCAGGAAAAAATGAGGAAATCAGTCCCCTAAAGTATTTTTTAAGTTACAATATCTATCTTCTGAAGTACTAATTTTGTTGTAACTAGGACTTGTTGACTTAGAAATTAATGACAGAAATTGTTAGTACTAGGAAGGATTTGGATTATGGTAAGATTTTAAATCTTAGAAATATAATATTTCTCTCTGCAGTGGCTCTAACTTGATCCATTAGGTTCTACTTAACCAAACCAAGCAGAAATAAGAACTTGACAGCTTTAATATAGACCATTTCTTTATGTTTCCTATCAGGAAGATCTTTTCCTGAATAAGCAACTATTGTCTGCCATGTAGTTTGGAAAAAAAATCCATTAGGATCCGCAAATCTATCAAAACATCTATGCTGAAAATGCTTCTTAAAATTTGCGTCTTCAAAGATCTGCACAGAAAATATCATTTTTTAATTGCTAGATTTCTGACTACCAATTGTCTATATAAATAATCCTGCCTAAGTTATAGTCAAACTTAATGTTTGCTCCTCTTTCCATTAGCTTTCCACAGGTGTTATATTTCATCTCCCTAAAGTAGAGACCATCATTTAATTGTGTTTGTGGTAGGCACAATCTAATGGGGATGTACTTTCAGGATCAGACTTGGAAAAAGTGTTAGAGGCTTTAAAATGCTGATAGATGTCTTGTATAAGTGAGAAATAAGATTTCAAGTCTAATTTGGTTAGGCGCTTCTGCAAATCCCTTGTGTCACCATAACGTCTTTGGGCCATTAATATTTTTTAATATAAATATGAAATAAAAGAGTAAAAGGACACCTTAGCATTTCTTACTAGCTATGAATTACTTTTTTTTTTTTTTTTTTCAGTGTATATAGTATTCGCATTCTCTCTCTCTGGCTACAGGAGAAAGTAGTAGCCACTACGGTATTAGACGTTTCACTTAGTGTTGTGCTGATTCTTCAAGCAATAGGTAAATGATCCTGGAAAGAAGAATGTATTGCATAAAAACTAGGTGTTGAAAGAATGAGGTGTAGAAAGAATCTTCTCATTTAGTGTTTTGCTTCTAACACAGGGGTGGTGTTTTGGTCAGGAATGTCACTGTTCTACAGTTAGGGGCCTGTTTTCCACAGCACTAAACTAAGCAAAAAGTATTTGGGGGGGTGGATATTATCCATCATTTGTTACGAATCCTCAGTGTTATGAGAGACTCTGGCAGTAAGTGAGAGCAGCATAAATTAATCTAGGGGATATTCTTAACTTATTTGCAACCAGCAAACTGAACCTTAGGCAAACAGATGGTGGAAGATTTCTCTGAAATATTACATGTTTCGATACGAACGTTTCTCGGGCTATAATTTGACATGCTACTTAATTTCTGATTTCTTTTTTTTTTTGGTTAACTCTAAAAAAACAAAAGTTAAGATATACTGTTCTATTAAGGCATAACATATTAATATTTAGATCACAAACTATTTACTATAGCTGTGACATTAAATTTACTTAGTTATTATATCAGCCACTCATTATAGTTCCTGTTAGTATACTTATTTTTTTCATCAATCAAAAAGAAGTAACTGAATATTACAATTCCTTAATTTTTAATGCAACTAAATGTGTTTATATGGGCTATAAAAGCCTCAGGGGTAACAGTAGGCCTTTGACAGATTATATTCTCTGCAGCTACTTGCCAGCTGGTCAAAACTGGCAATTCCAGAAATGATATTAGCTCTTGAGTAAAATGATCCTGTATTTTTTCCTGTATAACTACAGGTATAGCTGTTGCCAGAACTTACACAATTTCTCCTGAAATGTTAACAGATAACAGTATTCTTTCTTAAGTCCTGGAGAGAAGAATGAAAGACTGGAAAGTATTTATTTGTTGTGAAGAAGGAATGCACAGACAAATTCACATTCATACTAAAGGGGACAGATTTGATTAATGAGATGTTCTTTTTCTTTGATATTATAAAACTTTTTCCTCTAAGATTGACTTGTTTTCATGATTTTATTCTTTGGATCTTCTTGAACTGGCATGCATCTGGCTTACTAATTTGATTTTGTTTGCATAATTCAGTATTTAGGTGGTTAACACCTTTGAAGTTGTTCTTGAAGCAGAATATCCCATATGAGGTCTGAGTGAAAAAAATGGCTTGTAGTTCACTCCTAATGCTAGTGCCAAGTTTACCGGCCACGTTGTGACATCTTTTACCTTTACGTCACTAAAATCTGTATTCCATTCTGAAGAATTTGCTGCTAACCACAACCATTTACTTGGGATTCACCTGAGAAGCTGGACTTAGAACAGGAACACTGATGAGCCAATATTTCTCAACTACTACTTCAAATTCCAATAACAAACTTTAAATGTTTTTTTTGTTTAATTTTTGTTTAAATTAGCACAGGTTTCTTCCATCTTAAAGTACAAAAGCAGTAGAAAATGCTGCTGTACTTCTACAGTTAAAGGTTTAATAAACAATTTTTTGTTCAAGAGATTCACATTCTGAGCAGTGCTCATTCCACACTAAGGCATATAAAAATATTCCGTAGAAAACAGACTAGGAATCTTTGCTACCTCAAGCTTTTTCTCTCTTGAAGATGTGCTGTATTGCCAAAAGAAAAAGAAATAAAAGAACAAGAACACAGCCTTTTGAATGTGAAAGGGTCTACATTTGATCTCATTTTCATTGGTGCCACCTTGTTTCAGTAGTATGTCTTTAACAGAATAATGTATCTTTGGAGTAGCGGTCAATTTACTTGTTTTGATTTGCTACTGATCTGTTTACTGGTTGCTTCAACTAGTTAAAAACTTTATAGCTGAGAAGGCTTTGCAATTTTTGTATTTCAGCCTTGCTCTGAAAGTTGCAGTATTTTCCTTATACAGTGTGTTGAAGGGGATAGTTTTAATGAAATGTTTGAAGTTTGGTAATTAAGACCTAGGCACAACAGATAGCAAGGACATTATTTATTTATTTATTACAATCTTCTTATATAACTGAAAATTGCTCTGTTCTGCTCTTTCCAGTTTCCTTCTCTCTCCTGTGTATTATTTCTTAGACCTCTGATGCTCTGTTGGTCTTCTCCGGACTCCCATGAGCAATAGATATCGCGTTCGATTTCAGGGTGTGCTATTCAAGAAGAAGCAGATTAGCTGCAGAGTAGGACTACTCAGCATGAAAGCCTGTGGTCCTCCTGCTTTATGTGACACTGCAATGTTTGACTTAACAGGATCACGTTGTTGACATGTGCTGCCTGTGATCAGCTATAGCCTCAGATCTTATTCTTTTGCCTACAGTCACTCTAACCCTGTGAATTAATTGAATGTTCCTGCCCAAATACTGTAAACAGCACTCTTCTTTAGAGAATTCAATAAATATTAAACCATTTGTCCAAATTTTCAGAATAATAAAGTTAGATTTCATTATTGTCCTCCAAAGTATTCAGTCTCCTTCAGATTTATATTGTTGGAAATGGAATGGGAAAATAATAAGAACTAACAAGATTTTCCCACTATCCAATACAATGTAGCTAGGGATGTTTTTCATATTTGCTAACGAATTACAGATAACTATTTTGGAGACATAGCTATCTCTCCAGTTTTGCATCCAACCTGTTGCCATTTTATTCATGTTGTCTTCCTCACCTGTTTATCAGCTGTGTTAGAATCAAGATAGAACACCCACTGCTTCTCCCCATCTACAAGACCTGCTACTATTCTAGAGGGCAAATAGATTCATATGGTAGGACTTTGTTTCACCAGATTCATGTTGCTTGCTATTCCATTTTTGATTATCCTAGAAGTGGTTATAAATATTTTGATTATTACTCTCCAATTTTTTTTTTTCCTGGTAGGTAAATAACATAAAACACCTGCAATTAAAGAAGTTAAATAAATGGTTTGATTTGCAGAAGACTTACTGAAAGTAGTTTGACTTCAGAGGTACTCAGAGCTGCTCAAGATGTTTAACTGTGCAGCAACCTTAAATTTCTTAAATAGGTAAAACTTGAGTGTCAGAAAGGTTTTCCTCAGACACCCATTAATGTCAAAATCAAACAGCAGGTTTGAACTTGAATTTGCTTACATCAGAAATTCAGCAATACCTTACTGAAGTAAATGGAGTAAGGCATACATGAAATGGGGTCTGTGCTTTTATCATCAGGCACTACAAAATTTCCTTAAACCTGGTACAGCTGCAAGCACACTCTTGTGCAAATAAACTGTAAGATAACATAAGAAAGATCTGACCCTTTTAAAAAAATCATTTATTAGTGGCTTTTTAAATATTTTATAGACTTTTTCATGTTAATCATTCATTTCTATTTTAGTAACTACATGTCCTTCATATGTAGAGATAATTATATTTTGCTTATTATGGGGAGGGGGAGAGAGATCAGCACAACGAAGGGAGTTTAATGTAAAAAGTTGCTCTGTCACTAACTCTGATAACCACTTCTTCCAGAGAGCTGATATTATTTATAGCTTCTAAAAATTCAACTGAAAACTTAGATTCCCTCTTAAATCATGGTAATTTTTCATAACGATGAGATTGCTCTTTCTGCGCTTTAGACATGCTAAGCACAAACAGTGCATTCAACTTTGTCTCTAAGCCATTATTGTCAAAACAGCATGCTTTGGAAACTAACAGTTAGCTGAAAATGTCTTACTATAGTAATTCCTTGGGGCAACTATTGTCTGCCTACAACTTTCATCCTCTTTGAAAAATGATGCATCATCAGCTTGGCAAAGCTGTTCAGATGTTATGTTCCCCAAAATGAATGTGGTATTTGCATCCCTTTCGCCCCTTGGTCATGGGTGGGTTTTGTTTGTTTTTTGCTCTGTTTCTGATCACTCCATCCCATCTTCCCCATCATAGGCCTTAATGAATGTATTTGCATCATCCTTTCTACAAACAGAGAAGTGGGTGTGAACAGTCTCAGAACACAAATGGTTCAAAGGTGCTTAAATTCGTGCCAGATGCTTCAGTGACTCATTACCAAATGGTGAAATGTCTGAGAGCCTAACAAGATATTCACTCCTCCTGCTGGAAACGTCTTTTCAGGAAGGCCTTTTTCTGTTAAGAGACATCCTTGAAAACATTTCCTCAGTATGCAGAATCAACAGTAACTGAGCAGGCAGCTTGCAAAGCAGAGCAATTTACTTCTATCTGCATCAGTACTGTCATTTTATTTCTTTTTTAAAAGATGATTACTCAGGGAAATTTAAAGATGTCTTTAAGAAAAACTTGCTTAAGAAAAATATCCCAATATGTTCTATTAGCTGTAAAGGCAACGCGTGTGCTGGAACTACGAAAAATCTGTGAATTTTTTTTTCTACAGTTTGATCACAAGCAAAGTTAGTTATTACTTTGGAAGTGGAATATGTGTGAAAACTGCAAAACAAATAAGTCAAAACACATTTAAGGGTCATTCAGTTTAATCTACCTTATTTTTCAGGTTTGATCAATGTTTCGGTCTGATACCTGTTACCCCTTTTTTTTTGAGTCCTTGTGACTACCTTAGCCCTTTTCAGGCAAGAATGTCACTTATTTCATCCACATCAATTCAGTAAATGGAAGAAATATGTATCTTAAAATTAATGACCATTCACTTCCCAATCTCAGTTTCTTTATCCTCCAAAATATGAAACAGATATTATAAATGGAGTCATGTCCCCAGATATCATATTGAATATCACACTGAAAGAATTTACTTCCGTTGTCCAAAATACTGATTGTAACACCTAAGTTACATTGAACAAAATTAATGTTTTCCATTTATTGATTTTTTCTTTTTAAATTTAATGAAAGTGTAATGTTCCATATTAACAGCTTGATCTGAAAGTCATTAAAATAGATGGAAACATATATATTGATTTAACAAGTCTTTGGAGCAGACACTTCAGCAGCTTTTAACGCTTATCGCCCTAGCTTGATGAGTATTATCTTCATCACATAGATGATGCTGGCAAATTATGGGAAGGTTAAATGTTGTTTCCAATGCCACACAATGAGGCAGTTGGGAAATCAATACTAAAATATTACCATATTTCTGTCTGTACTCTATACTCAAGATAATAGTTTACATTTTTTTTTTTTAATTTATTTAGTCCCAGTAAATAATTTGTTTAGGAAAAAAGGCAATGCATTTTAAAATGTCTTTTTGCTCTTGATAGCAGCATAAAATAGTATTTAAACACTATTTTCTTATAAAACTAAGAACCTGGATTATGCCGAGAGAAAGACTAGTCAAAGATTATTACATTTTGTTACACAATGCAGTAAGAATTTTACAAATGGACATTTGTTTATTGAGTTTATTGATACTTGATACCAAATAATATAGTTACAATGGTCTTAGTTAAAAAAAAAAGAATTTGTCTCAAATATACCATTAGATTTTTTTATTTTTTAGCATTGAGTTCTCTCTTGTATATCAATTGAATAAATGAGACATTTTCAGTTAACCATATACTATAATGTGAGAAATGAGAACAAAGGCAATATGGAATTCAAGAACCAAAAAAACAATTACAAAAAGGAACCACTAAAGACTTATGAGCCATAACACAGCAAGGAATACTAGAAATAGTGTACCAGTTATTTTATTTACTCAGTGGTCTTATCTTAGTTACCAGTTAAAATAGATGCGTGTGGAAATCCTATTAACTTGCAAAGGAATGAGGTGCATAAATTCTTTCTGTGCCTCTTAAAATGTCCCATATACGCTGATATAAATTAACAAGTTAGAGATGGGCAATACCATTTGAATCTTTCATCATATTGAACTCCAAAACATTGCAATATTACCTAATATTGCAGTGTTATTAAATCTTGGACAAGGTGCTACTGGGATTTTGGAAGAACAAAACCTCCTCCTTATGCTGCAGCACAACCCTCTTTCTTACCACCCCAGTGTGAGCCTTCATTGATATATATATATGTATGTATGTATATGTATTTTATATATATATATATCTGTCTATGTCTGTTTGTCTCTCTGTTTGTGCACACACACACGCGCATACACAATGTATAATGTGGACATCAGCACTGCTCAGGCATTTCCCTTAAGAGACAGAGGATGAGGTGGGGTAACAGGAGGAGGACGAGACCTCTCCCCATTCCTCTTCCTTGCTGGAGCAGAGAGGCCGAGCTTGCTGAACTCCAGACAGATAAAGGCAAGGTGGAGGCCAACAGAAAGAACAGGGTCAGGCCTTACCACGCACAGTCGTCTTCAGCGGCCACCTGGATAATCCGGGCAGTGATAAACTGATGTGACTTTGCACTGATTTTTGCAATCGGAATCTCAGTCCAAACCAGGAATTAAAGTTGGGGTTCCTCAATAAAGGTGCTCTCAAGGTAGCTTTATGTCCAGGGTAGCATCAATGCTATTTAAAAGTCAACTTTTGAGTTGACTTTAATTCAAGGGAGACTCATTTTTAAATATAAGTGAATAGTACTCAACTTCGGTAGCTATATATTAAATATATTTTCGGTGTATACTCTTGACTTCAGGCATCTGTGGGGAAAATCCAGCTCCTTCATGACTTACATTGGTGGTAAAGGAGCAAAATACCATCTCTTTAATTTTGCACTGCATTTAGTTCCCAAGCAAGAGCACTTTAACTTTTGTTTGGCAACAAACACAGTCTATACAGCTGAGCTTTCAAAAGCAAGTTCAAAAGGCTGCAAGGATTTCAGACAGAAACATAAATCAATATGCTTAGTATAATTTAACTAAACTACTGCCACCAATTTATGTTCAGAGTCCTTTTGTTGGTGCCGTGACAAGACACAGCAAAGCAAATTCATCACCAGAGAACTGTCTGGACTGGAATGAGATGGCAAAAATTCTCCATTCAGTTTCCCAATGTCCTTCACCACTTCCATATACAACAATGTATTCAGGTTAGAATAACATGAAAAAGTTTTATATTCTTGTTTTAAATGATAAAGAAAGAAATATTTTCGCAAATATTTTATATTATCCTTAATATCTATATATTAGGTCAAATTCTGAATGCCTTCTGTACTAAAACAAAACTCCCTCAAAGCCAAGAGGAGTTTGCAGAAATGGCAACCCAGAGTTTGAAATATGATCCAAAAGCTAAACAGGCTTTCTGAAAAGTGTCTAAGATTATATCCTATTTTTGCCTCCAGCAAGAGTGCACCTCTTCTTCTCTTCAGTTTGTACTATAGAAAGAAGTAATCCTGGGTCCAGAGAAGACAAAATAATTTGACTTTTAAGAAGAACATTTTTTAGGAAGGAGGGAAACTGGAGTTGTGTTATATTCTAAATTTCTATCACTAATCCTAATTCAGTATTTGCAAGCAAACCGAATGAGAGATTTTATTATTATTTTATTACATAGTTGTGTTGTAATATAATTTCAAAAGACTGAATTTGTATCTTGTACTTGCCAAAAAGGCCAACAGTATCAAACTTGGTTTCTAATAGATTCACAGGTCAAAGTATATGTTTTAGAACTCCATATTTAGCTCAATCCACAAGTGTCCTTATAACAGCAGGCAGATTGAAGTGAGATCTCTCTCTCTCTCTCTCTCTCTCTCTCTCTCTCTCTCTCTCTCTCTCTCTCTCTCTCTCTCTCTCTTTCTTTTTCTCTTTAATCTGGCAATGAAAAAACTGTAATTATTACATTGGTAAGTTCCTTATTATCTTATATCACCCAAGTAGGAAATCTGGCTTTGGATTTTGGTCTGCTTCCAGAAGATCTCTTATATTTCTGCCCTCTTCTATCCATCCCTCTTTATTTGTTTTGGTATTCTGTTCCCACTGTATGTGATTACTTATTGCTTGATTCAAACCCAGGGTGGCTTAGCCTTTCACATTAGAGATTGTTAGCAAGAAAACAGCTAATACTTCTTAGAAATGGATGGGATATCTCTCTGCAGCCTTAAGAAGGTTACCACTTCCTTCATCTGCATTTTAATTCTCAAGGCATTTGTTTGGTAACCCTCAGATACACATCCCATTATTTTCTGGCTAACGTAACGTATTTGGACTACGAAATTTTCTGCTTTAAAAATGCTAAAATTTGATCTGTGAGACCTTGTTTAATATTGCTAGATTAGATACTGTACGAATGAATGCTCACTCCACAAATGCCTTCTTAAAGCTCACACTGCTGTCCTGAGGCTTACATTGTTATAGTAGAAATATAGATTTTTTTGTAGAAAATTGGCCCTGGGATGAGTGGAGAAAAGACTGGCCAGTGGCACTGTTTCTTCAGCTTCATGTATCTGTAGTGGCAATATTAATGTTTTCGAAGATGGTCAGACAAATATAAAATAATATTTCTCCTCTGTAAATCACAAATATCTAGCAGCATAACATGCATCCTTTAATCGTGACTTTTGTCATTAAAAACTGTTTTTAGAATTATATAGTATTTTTTACTGAAAGGAAGCTATTAAAATTATGGGCTACTTTTTTATTTTTTGTTTGAGCAGCTGTCCCAGAAGACTGGCTGTTATTGAAAATTGACATTTAATTTTTAAGTGAATGTAAGTCATGCTCTGATAAATCCTCCAAAGGTGAATAGAATGTAAAGTTTTGATATTGGCTTTGGAGGGATGTTCCCAGGCAACGAAAAGGCGTGATCATTTTAAGCATGCTTTATATTTCTGTTAGCTCTTTTCTTCCTTCTCTTACTCTGAATACATATTTCTCCATATCTACTAACTCAGCCATTATATTTATCAGAACTACAAGAATTCTGCTTTTATGAATGTCATATTAATCTTGGAGCTATATTGAAAACGTTCTCAATCACCATCATTATAGTCTTTGCACACTGTAATTTTCTGTGCTGGCTCTAATCAGCAAATCATCTACAGCATTTACATGGGAGCAGGCAATCTCACTTGCATCCTTTGTGTTCTTCAGCAGTTGAATTCTGCACATATGAACAAGAGCCTTGTTGTGGAGTGATGATGTTACACGGTATAGTCTTGGGCACCTGTGAATTAATGTGTTTCAGAGGATGTTTTCCCAAGCGCTAAGAGAAGTAAAGAATTATGGCTTGACTGTAATCAGAGCGATATAAAACAGAGCAGTATAAATTATCCAATGTAACTAGACAGCCAGCACTAAAGAACCAGAGGAGAAGAGAATTCGGCCCATAAAAAAAAATTCAACAGTTAGTTGATATTCCGTTTAGTGCAGTAAGATGCAGACATTCAATTTTAAAATAAGGAAAGCTCCCATTAACAGGGTATCAATGTACATACTCAAAACATGTAGATATTATTTGATTGTAGTACATTAGTAGAACTGGATACAATATCCTTCCTGTCTGGAACCAGAAATCTCAGAGATGTAGGTGAAAAAAGGTAACTTTATTGAATTTTAGAAAATGTAAGACTTGGGTTATAATTTTTTGTGGTTTTGTGTAAGAAAACTACAGATTGCACTGCTGCATATCTCAGTGAAGATTTTGATTTGCTCTATTGGGAGTTTCTTCTCCCATCACCAGCTTTAATAGTCCCTTCAAAATTGTAATTGCTATGTTTCAAAAGTCTGAGAAACAATCTCATATTACTGGCACTGCACTAAGCTACATCACAGATGCACCCTGTTTAGACACTCCAGAGAAATAACAATTAAAACGATATCGTTTATTTATTTTTTATTTTTTTTGTTCAACATATACTGTTCTCTTCATTTAAATATCCTTGCAACTCTGCAGGAGGAACGTTAAAACTTCACAAACAAGTAATCATTTCCTGTTCAATGTATGATTTTGTGCTTTGCAGATCCTCATAATTTGAGAAGTGCGATACTTTCAGGTTCTTGTAGTAATTTGTTCTGATCACCTGGGAATACCATTCTGTGAATTGTCTGTTGGCTCTTAATAGACAATAACGGCAGTTATGAGACTTCAGTTTTGTCCTTGCTTCCGTTGTTGAGCTCCTATCAGACTTTGGCCCATAGTGAAGATCAGATCTCCAGATAATGTAATGCTATACTGATTTTCAAGAATGTGTGTCAAGAATGCCCTGCATATCCTATTACTTCCATAAATTCCTTGTGAGGTCTATAGAGTTTTAATGCTAGGTTAGACCATGGACTGTGAATTTCCCCTTTCAATCCTTTTATATATATATTTTTTTTATATAGATATATATACAGTTTTACATATATGTAATTTTTACTATATTTGAAAGGACAATAACCAGTACTATACTATAACTATTTTTAAAAAGTTTTGAAATAGTTCATAAGTATTCAATAATGATCTGATTTTCAAAGACACTGATTTTTTTTTAAACTCTCTCTAATATCAAGGATTTACTATAGATAATTCAGGGGTATATGAAGCAGTGTTTATTTTACTGTGCTTGAAATACTTCTTTCATTAAGGATCACAAGAAACACGCCTGCTCAGGTACTTCTTAACAGTACTTGCAAAAGATAAAACAAGATGTGTCATTTCAACACAGAGAGTTTTACAGTAGATCCCATTCCCACTTTTGAACAAATCTGCAGCCCATTAATTTTTTTAATACTAGTGGAGAGTCTTGGCATTCTGTCCTTTTAAAAGTAATTCATAGTACCTTGGCATCAATTACTCTGGAGTCCATAGAAACTAGAATTCCTTTCAATATTGAGACCATCCTAAGTCCATAAAGACTCTGCTCCCACTGCCCCTTCTTATTTTTTTAAAAAATTGTAGCAGAAGGATATATACCAAAATAATTCCACTACCCTTTAGGTTTAAGTTCTAACAGTTCAGAATTTTAATTAATTGCTTACATAAGGTTTTCATATGTCGGTGTATAGACGCATTGTCTTGTTCCATCACAACAGGCAGCTATATATATAACTATACTTTAAAGTGAAATACTATGTCTGTTTTACATGTAGTATTTATAGCACCATAGAATAAGCTTAACTGATAAAAATATAAAATTTTTCTGTTAAATATTTTTAACTAAAAGTGTCATAAAGTATCAAACTATTTGAAGTGGGATTTATGTAGAATTTGGATGTCTGTGTCAAAAGTTAAAACCTTCAACCTTTTTCCTCAGCTGTTACTACGTCTTAGAAGAGCTTCAGTCTTAGAGACCTAGAATTTTGTGTGTTTCATGGGGCCTATACTTCTTTCTCTGAATGTATCCTGTTCTTCAGGCTTGGTGCTGCTAAGCTCCACACTTAGCTCATGCTTTGGTCTGATCAGGATCTAGAACTAGACATTTGTTTTCCAAACAGTTTGAACTGAAATGGGGTCTCAGGGAACATCTGAAACAGGTTTTGACAGATTCAGGATTCTCAAATATTTGGAAAACTCCTTTGATAGAAAGAGGATAATATACAATATTTTGGCAGCTAAGAAAAATGCTCTGGAAGTAGATAACAGGATTCATTTATTAACTCTATTCTGAGGACTACAAATCCATATTTCCTGTCTTTTCAAAAATTCCCTTAACCACAAGCGATAACCAACATGAAAGTAGGTTCAATCTAGTCCCTTCCCTTTTGATATTGTATCACCGTTCAGATAACTCAGTGCTCATTGAATTAGCAAAAGTTCTTAGGAAGAGCTGAAATATTTAGCTTTGCATTTAGGGAACTGGCTGGGAAGGATGACGGCTGGTTCCACTTTCTCTCATGGAAAGTACCAAAACAATATCAGCTGTAAGGATCAGATTCCAAGGTCTTCTTCACCCCGGCTGACAGCAGTATGCTGCAGGTCTAGAGCATGCAAGTAGGAGTGGGAGAGGGGGAGGATATAGGCATACTCCTCAGACTTCACACTCTTCTCATGAAATTTTCTTTCCTTCAGCTTGAATGCTATGATTGCTAGTCAGCTTTACAGTTCAACTAGCACAGGAAGTGTAGCAAAGATTACAGAGAATGAAGATCAAAGGACGAGCTCTTATTTTAGTGCGGTCAGAGTTTTGCTCTAAGTCTATGAACAATAAAATAAGAAGTTGGTGGTTTTAAGTTTGTTCTCCTAGTTGTTTCTTCTGGTTCCCAACGGGTGCACCATGATGGCCAGTGCATTCTGCCTTGCAACCACTCTAAAGAGCCTGGCAAGAGTGAGGAACCCTGGAGAGCAGAACATGAGTGTCAGGTACAGCAGCTGGTTATAAAACTGCTAGCTGTGCTGAGCAGGATCAGGGGTGCATGGGGGATCTGTTATGTCCTATCATTTTTAATGTAGAAAAAAAGTGTGCCTTGGGTATTAAAAGTTTGGGAAATATTGCCTTATGGTATCAGTATTAATTAATTAGTTCAATAATATGGGTTGAAGTGGATAACTCTGCTCCTTTGTGAAGCCAAAGGTGAGTTACACTTTAAAAGTAAGTACAATGTATTAAGCATTTCTGTGCTGAACTCTTGTGGATATGTCTGGGCGCTTAAATTTTTCAGTTCTTACATAGGAAAGTCAACATGTTTTTAGAAAACCTCCCTGGCCTCTCCTTGTCTGCTTTTGGAGAATATGGGTCAGCAAATCTTGACATCTACCCTCAGGTTCTTGCCCTTAGGGACCTCAAGACTTTTGAGCAATTGAGTTCCCACTGCTCATACAAGCTATCCTCCAGAGGATGGCAAGCATTTCTGATTAAACATGAGTTGTGAAAAAAGAAAAAAAGAAAAAGAAAAAAAAAAAAGTTGTACTTTACATATGCAGCTCTTGGTAATAGAATGCTCAGTTTAGGCATTTGCAACCCAACAGCAAGCTGAAGATTATGTGGTTCTAATGTTATGTTGGTTTGCTCACTAAATCTAGTGAGTCATGGATTTATTTGTATGAATAAATAAATCTTCCTCTGAATATTTATATAATTACAGAAAATCAGCCCTCTACTTGCACCAGATATTACTATTCATTCAATATAAACTTGTTTAAAAGCATTTGAAACGAAATGTCAAAGTATATCATTCTCAAAAAGTGCTCAGTAACTTCATGAAGTTTAATTATATTATAAATTACTAATGCAAAAATTGCCACTAAAACATACTAGCATTTTCTAAAGTTTTGATACCAAAAGCTGAAACAAAGTGAGTTTGAAAAAGAGATCTTAATCCTAATTAGAAGTGATCATAACTAGTAAATTATATTTGTATATTTGCTTTGCATCCTTTTTTTTTTCTGAATCAGTTGCCAAATAATCCACAACTGCCTGTGAAACTAGGCTGGTTGAAATAGTTCGAAAGTTGAGTAATTGTTTAAGAACGTGGTTTTGCACATTAAGCAGTCAGCTGGAGCACTGATCACACATCAAATGCACTCGTTCACTGTCATAAAGGGGTGCTCTCAAGGGCAATAACCGTGGCAACTGCCTGCAGCTGTGGGAACCGAGTGAGATTAAGATGGTAGCAGAACCAGCAGGCTTTACTTGGTGTTGTCATGAGCTTAATGCCTGTTTTGTCCGACAGATTAAAAGTATTGAAATGAAGAGAAAACCTGAAATCTAGACACGCTACTTGTGATAACAATAAGAGCAGAAGACTATAAAATTCATTTGGATTTTTAGCTATTCAAGGCTCATTTGGGGAAAAGTCTTATATTCTACTCTGGCCAATTTTGAAAACTTAGATCAGTTTTCTGCAACTAATTAGGGGCCTTTTAGTTTATTCAGGCAGATAAGGGATGTGAGTGAGGGAATTGCATATTCTTAAGACAGTCAAGGATCAAAGCAAAGGAGCTGGAGCACAGGAGCCATAAGTTCCGCCACGTGAGCCTGAGACTTCTTTAGGACTTTCTCCATTTCCCCATCTGAGACTTCTTTAGGACTTTGGTATATCAATTAATCTCTTTATTTTAATATGTTTAAAATCAAATATATTTCTGTAGTCTGGAAGGCTACAGTAATTCTAAATTTAGTAATGCTCGTGAAGCCTTTGAGAGGCTTCATCGGTAATGTTTTAAATTATCAGTACATAGTTACAAATACACTCTCATTTCCTTAAGGTTGATACTTCCTGGTAGCATTAATTCAAGATTTTCAAGGGATAGATTGCTAAATAATTTCCTAATATTGTGCAAGGACACTAAAATGAATAAGTACATAGTCTTACTTAGCATAAGTTACTTAACAGTTAATTTTTGCAATATGGATGTTGAAACAGTTCTCACATTATAAAAATATAATTTAAAATTTTTAAAAATATGAACTTTTCTAGGATGTAAAATGGAAAATAGACAGGGAAGGCCCACTTCCACAGCTTGGGAATCCTAGGAACAAGGTGATAGCACTTATCTCCTTCAAATCATCTCTGTGTATGTTTCTAAGGGAGAAAAGAATTAAATTGTACTAGTTACAGTCCAAATATCTAAATGCTAAAGACCTTTAATCATTCTCAAAACTTCCTGCAGCTCTGATTGGACTGTCTCAGTTGCATGTGGGTTTAATTCCGTCTTCTTCCTGCTTGCCTAGGCTTCTCACTTAAGCTTTGTTTTGTAGTCTTTTTATCTTCTTAGTGTCCTGTTTCTTTTTTTTTCCCTTTTTTCAGCTGAGTGTAGCCCCTCCTAAATAAAGTCCCTCACAACTGCTAGTTTTTTTTAACACCTTTGCTAACTTTCTATTTATTCTGACTTTCACCTCTCTTGAAAAGTTAGAATATGTGTTTAAATAGTAGTAAGAATGTCTGATACTCTACTGAGGTTTATTCCCCTCAACTTTAGGAGGTGTTTGCATCTAAAGTAGTTTGTAAGACCAGTAAACTCTATTGTCTCTAATATATTCAGTATGGTCTCTATGGAGAGCTCACCAGAGATCGCAAGTTTGATAAGATGGAAGGTAGAGCGACGACTTTTCAATAATATATGTGTAAACTGCAGCAGCTGCCTTGAAAAGTTCAGGACTAGCAGGAAAGCAGTTTAATCTAGGGAAATATGCTGAGTAAAGAACAAATGAGGTTTGTAAACTTGGAGGTCCAGGGAGGGGAATAGAAGTGTCCCTTCATTTTGATGAATATTCAGCAAAAATACAGTAATTTGCTGAACTGGCAATACCACTGCACTCAGAGTAAAAACCTGGGGGAAAAGAGGGGGACGATTCAATTTTTGAACGACGAGAGACAGCATAGCCTTCTATGGGCATTCTCATCAGAGGAGGTGGGAAGGTCCCTAACAGGGAAAGCTTGGTTCAGAAAGGCACTGCTTAGGGGGTAGAGTGCACCTAGATCGTTGTCTTTGCTTCTACTGCTGATGTTAACCTTCAATAAATCAAAAACTGCATCCAAAATGAGACATTAGATACTAGAATTAAATGTTAGGGTGTATTTTCTTTTTTTATGTTTTCTTTCTTGTGACTCCACAGTTTCATAGTCAAGAACTTGATACAACTTTACTAAAATAAAATGTCTCCTTTTCATTTGAAGCTGGACAAGTATTTAAAGTGGATTCAGGTAAATGACACACTTTTACAAAGCTCTTATTCTCCAGAAGTACGATATCTAAATAAGATGTATGCAGATAAATCCTTTCAGTGCCTACAATTTAAGCATTTCTAAGATCTCCAGTGTTAGGATGTTTTCTCCATTCATTTGCAATGGTCAGATTGATGCCTGATATCCATAAGGTGGGATGCCTGCTCATGTATTTGAGTGGCTCTGGCAAGAAGCAGATAATGAAAGGACAACCCATGATCTGAAGAGAGCATATTTGCTTTGCAGAGTAATAAACTATTGGCTACAATTTCAAATGATTGAACAGTACCTATACAGAGTCCTCTCTAAGATAGTTGAAAAATACCTCCTGAATTTATGGTAATTTTATTTACTTGCCAAACTCAGACTAGTGATCTGGAGTTTCATTGGGATTTGCGTATATTGTGTATATTTTTTTTTTTTTGAACAGCTCAAATGGATAGCCAACAAAAGTCAAGTACCATCACAATTAGCAGAAAAACACCATTTGAATTCCATGGGGTACAATTTTGCTTATTTATATTTTTAAACAGGATGTTAGCTTTATATTGTTTCCAAGAACTGTGCCATTTATGAAAAAAGCTGTCTTCATAGCAGCCCTGTCTAATTATCAAATAGAAATCCTCACAGAAAAGGAACAAAAAAATTTTCATATGATGGTTAGGAGTTCTTCTGCCTTGAAAGGAAAAAATAAAACCTTCATATTTTTCAAAGAAAAATATTTATTTTCAAAGAAGCTGTCTTGTGCTTTGTCTCTCAGTCCTGTTGAGGACAATAAAAACTGTATTATTTTCCAAACCACATGTTTAACATCTATTTTTCCTAAGACCAGTTTTGTTTTCCTCTAAAAATTTCTCTTTACATAATGTAATAAAAAAATTCTATTCTCTGTAAGTTCTTTACGATACTGCAGTAGAACCTTACGTCCTATGCCCTAGTGATGGGCAAAATGAAAGATCAAGGGTTTTTTAATTAATACTGTCACACACTCTGTTATGATTTTATCATGAGTCTTGTGCTACTCAGTATTTCATTTAAAGCCCCATCTCTTGTAAGAAATTCAATGGAACCAAAATTTTAGCTTTTTCATAGGAACTAAGGTTTCCAATAAAAAATTACCTGTGAAGAGATTTGTAATGTTATCATTTTTCATTCATGATTTTATCTAGTCCTTTGCTCTTCAGGTTGTGCAGAAAATCTCAATTTTATCATTTTAACATGTTCAAATAAAGTAGGAAATACAAAAAATCCGATCTATAAGATGTCTTAAAAATCACAAGTGGTTTTTTGTTTCTGTCTTTGGGGGCTTTTTAAAGTGTCATGATTTATGGTTCCAGGCTTGTGATTTTTTGACTATTTGACTTTGACAGTACTTTTAAATGTAGAACATTCATTCATCTTATTCAATTAAATTTCTAAAACTTACCTTTCAAAACCTTTCTGCCAGTACATTCAAACATTCATTTAGCTAGTTGACCTCTTTTCGGAAAGACAATCAACCCTCAATTTTTACTTGGCACAGTGCTATAACTTAATTAAACTGTTCTAAATATACATATTTTCAAAAAAAAAGTACATTTTATTTTGTCATGGTAGTGTTATATACTCTTAAAAGGATTTTTTTCTTTCTCTCTCTTTCTTTTTTTTTTATTTTTTTTTTATTTTGAGGAAAGCAGTACAGGAAAAAAAAATAAGTCTTAAGGCTCTGTTTTAAAATCCACATTTAACATCTACTAAGACATGTTTGACTACAACATCCCCTGAAGCTATCTTAAAAAAAAAAAATAGCAGATGTTTGGGATGAGCTTAAAAGTTGAAAGTATATAGATCTGTCAGGCTGGTGAGCAACAGGTGTGGCATGTGCAGTATTTAACCTCATATCAGGGGCTGCCCAGTGTAGGTAGACTTTTTTTTTTTTTTTTTTTTTTTTTTTTTTTTTTTTTTTGTGGTGTCTGATGCAGTAAGAATTCATCTTGATTGTGAAGTCTTAGGTGTGCCCAAGGAAGCAGGAAATCAAAATTCTCATTGCTGAACTGAAATTACAAATTCAGCCTAGCACAGTAGAAAGATTCATCTGTCTCTTCCCTTGGATGTGAAAGAGCTAATCTTTGTCTGTTTATCAGTATAATATTTGCTTTTTCCTACTCTCCTCATTTCTCAGCTGGTAGGTGTTGGTATCTCTTCTGTCACTGAGGTCAGTCTCTGTTACTCCGATACGGTCTGCTACCCTTGACGGATGTCATAGAGAATCTGTTCATCTCACAGTTGAGACACGTTAGCAGAACCAATCCCCCAATTAGCAGTTCTCTTAATAGTTTCAACAATATCCATTTATCCTTCTCATGAGTATTGATTGTTGGCAAAGTATGGCATTTAAATACTGAAATATATACCTGGCTGATAGTATGCATTCATGTATCTAAACTCAGTGTTGGACATGTGCTTTAGTTAATATTTAGTTTCCTTATTTCTGTAATTTAGGAGAGTTTCAGCTGTCATTCGAATTGACACTTTGGAAACGTGACATTTGCATATCTGGCTTTCTTTGGAATCTCTTACTATATGTATTGTGTGTAGGTCTGACCCAACTCTTCAGTTAAGTACTATTTTCAACTGTATTGATATTTTTCCAAAATTTAATTTTCAGACAAGTTCTTGGTTTTGGGATTATATCCCATCTCGGTTTGAGCAAGACTTAGAAAAAGTAGGATCACTGCCCTGTGCCTCAGTGTCTAAACATAAATAAGATATACTAAACACCAAAAGATTTTTACAGTTAATTGTGATTAGAGTTAGGTCCAAGTCCATACTGAGTAACACAAATATGTGGCAGATGTTTTTTTCTTTGAAGTGATGATTTTCCTTAGTGCTCATCTGTAGCACCTGAATGCACAAGACTTTTGAAAAATCACTTGGATATAGGGCTCAGAGACAGAATTAGAGGGTAATTCTTAGTTACTTTATCTTAAAATAGATAATGATGCCCAATATCTAATGATTTATAGTCCTTTGAACAATTTTGCTACCTTGAAAAGAATTCTAGTATATTTTTAAAAACACAACCTTTCAGATTAAAAAGCATCAACTAAATGAGGCAAATGTGCTATAATTACAACAGAGATACATGGATATATCTCGGAGAAGATGAGCTTAAAAACTAATTCTGAACATGTAAATGCCAGTTTAATTATTGATGGAGAACTTACTGTTTGCCAGGGATGATGAAATGCACCTCCTAGGTAGTAGTTATCCCTGTGAAAATTGGGAAGGGCTGCACGCCTTGCTATTTCACATTATTGTCTGGTCTTCTCCTACGGGTATTTTCTCTGAAGCTTCCTGATCAGTCTTCATGCCATTTAACGTGTAGCACCTATATTTTGAATGCATGATGCAAATGATGACTTTTGTTCAAGAAAAAATTTATGCTATATGTATTTCTGTTACAATATATCTATCTAATTGCCAGATACCTGTGTCAATACTATCTTTGGGGATGTAAATAATGTGACATCGTATTTTTATTAGTAGATTTCTGTGCATTGTTTTTAGAATTCCTTTGAATGTATGTTATGACTGGTGTTAATCTTTATTTTAAGGGTCCAATTGACTGGAGTAACAAGTATCATGGATAAGAAGAGAGGAAACATTATCAGCAGAAGGGTCATGTAGCCTAGTAGTCTGGAGTCTGTTGGAAAGGGTATCCTGAGTCTTCACACGTAACCATTTCTCGTCGTAGACAACTATTTCACATAATCTCTTTCATTAAATCAATCAAGTATAATTTTTAATGCCTAGATTATTTTTTACCCACTAATCCCCCTGAAATGTTGTTTCTGGATAGAACTACTCCTGTAATTTCCAAGCTAAAATTATTAATGACCAATGTATCCATTTGTTCCTGTGTCAATGCTTTGCTCAGGCTTAAGTAGTCCTAAGTCCCAAAAGTTTACTTTTCTGATGTGGTTAGAGAACACAACCATATCCCTTCTCAGCCTTCATTTTACTAGAGTAAAGAAGCCCAAGCTCTCTTAATAACCACTCCTAAAACAGGCTTTCCAATGTTCTTGGTAGCACTTCTCACCTGTTTTACTCTGAGTTAATTTCTCTGAATCAGAATGACCATACTTAATATAAACAGCATTCTGTGTGGTTCTTTAAGAACATCTTTTACAGTGACATGAAAATTTCTCTTTATTTCCCCAAAATACAAAGATTGAAACACTTTTAGATTGCCTTTACTGTTTTCAGAACTGTCTCATATTGTGGTTTATAATCAGACTGTATTAGATGCATTTGCTCATATTCTTTTTCTCTCTAAGTTCAAACTCACCTTCTAGGTTATGGCACAGATTCCTGTGATTTAAACTTAAATTCACAGCCTACTGAATTTCACTTCATTTCTGCTGTTACTGTCCTCAAATTCATTGGATTTTTCCTATATGGAAAAGAATTTCCAATTCTTTTCTGTGTTGATGATGATTCCAATTCTGCTTAATCAGAAAATCTCATTAATCTACTGCTCCTCTGTGTGCCAAGGACAGCAGAAAACATATTAAAGATTAACCTTTCCTCTAGAAAAAATCTACTTGTAAATTCTCCCAAGTCTTTTTTTATTTTGTTATATAACATGCTTTATATATATATAATATATATATATATATATTTCTAATTGCTTTCCAGTTCTCTACTAAACTCAACACCTCTACCTTATCTAATTTTCACTGGAGAACTATATCACATTCTAAGCTGATGTTCAGATTGATGAAATGTACTTGACTCTTATGGAAAATTAAAATGTAGTCTCTTATCTATGAAAAATTCAGATTAGTCTACACTAATCAACCTATGGTAAAGATGTTTTCTCATTTCCTTTTATGTCACCATATCATAGCAGGCAGGCCTTTTTCACCCCCCATATGGACATTTTAGGGTACAAATAGGTACAGGAATGATAGAATAATTTGATAGGTAAAAGGTAATTTTAGAGTGTAACCTTGTTTTCTTTCCCCTCAACAATGAAACCTGTGCTAAAGAGAAGACATCACCAAAGGGTTTGACTTGTATACTGAGAGGTAGGGATTACCAACTTGCAGGACAGGTTTCATGCTGGGAACCTAAAATGAGTCAACCAGAGTACCTTTCTGTGGGTATTACACTGGTAGTCGTCTTCCTTCTTAATCCTAGTTTAAATAAAACTCTTTTGTTAGTTCTTTCTTTTTAACTGTTCTCTAGCTGCTAGTCTGATTAGTTAGCTGAAAATTGGTAGTAGTTTGGTATCTAATTTAATAGGTTTTAGAAAATGTGCTTCCTACCCATTGACATCTTCAGATGCCCTTACGCTGTAGAAAATAAGGCTTTTGGTAACTTATGAATAAAAGGAATACCTATTAATTTTCCTTTAGAAAGGCTAGTTGATCACATCAGAGAGGAAAACTCCTTTATTCTCTTGTTCAATATACTTTAATTATTGTCTATGTGCTTAACAAAGAGAAAGAGAGAGGAGAAAAAAAAAAGGAAAAAAAAAAAAAAAAAGATTCCCTAAGGTTTTATCGCCAAACCAAAAAAAAAAAAAAAAAAAAAAAAAAAGGAAAAAAAAAAAAAGAAAAAAAAAAAAAAAAAGATTCCCTTATATTAGAAAAAGCAAAGGACAAAATGCAAAACATTTCTCAAAAATAAATTCTTGTGGTGTTTGGGCTTTAGCATTAACTTTAGCTTAACTCTGGCCATTTATGAGCCTTCAACTGCCTCATAGTTGCAGCACTAGATCATTATGATTGCAGATATGTTTATTCTTTAACATCACATGTATGCAAGCGAGTCCTGAAAGGCACACTGCAGCCCAAAGAGCAAAGTCAATACTTTGAATGTGAAGCCATGCCATTCCAACAGAATCACATCATTTCCTATATTTGATTTCTGCTCTTTGCATAACACATCACTATAACGCTACAGAATCTCAAAACAAACTTTTCATGTCTTTCTGAAGACCCAATCATTTTTTTTCCTTGTAGTATCTAAGTCATTTCAAATCCTCTTCTAACCAACATCTCAAGAATAAGGACAGTGCTGGGTGTTGTTGAACATGCTGTAAAATATCTTGTGAAACAAAAACATTACAGTGGTCATTTTCTGTGTACCATCATCATGAAATAGTACATTAAATGTTTGGCAATACATCAGGGTGAGCTTGTATGTAAGCTAAATCAAATGATACATAGCTAAACTGGATATGGATGATAAAGCAATAGTAGAAAAATATTTGTTAATGTCGACATTGATTGAAAAATCCTTCGTTCTTCACGGAGTGTACTGCTGGATTTAATTCAATTTTTTTTTCCTCAGTGCCAGCTGCCTGGGAGTTTGCCTGCCCTAGTATTAATCAGCAACCGGCTAATCAACAAATAAAATTCCAGCTGACCTCACTCCTTTGTTAAGTAATTTACTGAATAATAAGTACCTTATTCAGATTAATTTTATTAGCAGAGCACAGACAATTCAGCACCCCAACAGAAGGAAGGGCCCCGAGGAAATACACCTCACAGAACCTTACCACACCACCTCTTCTATTTTTTTTCCAAGGACTACAGTGCATAGCACAATAGATTCACCTTTTCCCAAAGGAGTTTTCAGAGATGAGAGGCTGTTTCTAGGTTAAAGAAGATCAATATTTCCTTATTTTACTCTGTGAACTAACATGCAGAAATGGTAAGAAAACAGCTAATGTCAATAAGTTTTTTTTTCATTTTTTTTAAATGATGTTAGCTGTTATTACACATGGTGTTGTAGTTACAGTAACTACAACATCATGCAAATAACTGTTGCTGCTTCCATGGTGTTGAAGTTACCTCATTCATCTGCTGTAGTGAAGACTAGTTTCTGCTTAGGATGACACTTGTATCCTTAATTGTGTGTCTAAATAAAACTCCATCAGACACTTAGCTGCCTATGAATAAGCATTAGAAGTATTTAGAAAGTTTTCTCGACAACTCAGTATAACTGTCCCTTTACTACTTACAATACTTGAAGGGTGTAAGCTTATATAAAAGAAGCACATTCAGTGAAACGTCTGCATGAATCTTCTATTTAATGTAGATGCTATTACTTGTGTTCACAGTTAGTATTTATGTGCCCCACTATAGAACACCAACTCGGGGAAAATGTGTGGTAATATTGACTTCCTTAGAGAAAAAGAACTCAAGGTACAATGTAACTGTATCGTCTCAGTAATTGCTTCAGATAATAAAAATTGCAAGATATTATTTTTTTCTGCACTATGAAGCACAAGGTAAATAATTAATTGCAGCTGGAAGGTAGCTCCAAAAAGACTTCTTTTTTAAGGTAAAAAAGTATTCTGTTGCTTTTTCATCTTTACGAAATTCCTGTTTGCCTTCTATCTATGTTTTACACTTGTAAATCTCCGTATTAGACTATAAGGAGACTATTATCTAAATTCTTGTGACCTTTAAATGGAGTTTTTGAGTAGACAGGTTAAATCTGCTTTTAGACTAACTATATTTTTTTCTCCTAGTGCTCCCTGCAGACTTTGTTTCTCCCTTTAACACTGCATCATGTTCATTTTGTAGTAGACTAATATTCTTACAAGAGCCCATTAGATGTCTTTTTAGAGACCTTACAAATATAAACAATATTGCCAGTAATTACGGGTTAATTGGATGAAAAGTTAGAAAACATGGCAAAGTGCATGTGAAATGGGATTTTAAGAGCAGAAAAGAACCACCACCACCATTACCAACAAAAATCCTCTGAATATAGGCAAATTTTCAGACCAGATAGAAGTTATGGTGTTTTCTTAAGGGTAGAGCTCTAAGGATTTTTTTTTCCCTCTTTTTTAAGTTTATGATTAAGTTCTTCCCTCACAGTTAAGGAACTGAACATACTGTTCTGGAAGATGACCACACAGCCCTGGAAATGGAATTGTTTTTCTTGTCATTTAGAACTATAGGACAATTAATAGTACTGAGTTTGGGAACATTCTATCACCATAATTGGAGAAAGTAATATATTTTCTCAAGAACTTGTCAGATGAATCCCTGAATCATATATAGGAATATGTAGGATATTTTACCCCTGTTTTGGGCAAACAAAATCTTTGAATTCTTGTTGCTGATTGCATGGAGAACTTACAAATCAGAAAAAATATCAAACAACATAGCTGCATATTTAAATGGCACACTTACATATCCTATATCTGATTGTGGTGGGAGAACCATATAAAAAAAAAGTTGGATCCTTACTGTGATTATCATTTCCCATTAATTCACTGTATGCTTTTACAGAGATTACTGAATTTGGCTGCCAGTGTCAAAGGAACTTGCCTAAAGGAGTAGGAGGAAGTATATAAATCACATTTACAGAAAAAAAATTGTCCATTATAGAAGAAACTTAAATCATAGCTATACCACAATATAGCTATGTATTTATATCCCTTCTTTCAGGAAAGAAGAAAGGGGAATTTTTTGAAAGGTTTGTTAGCATAGTTAAGTTGGTTGGTGAAAGGAAGAGCGATTCCACTAACAGTGCGAGCACTTGTCTTGGCCTGAGTCCGCTCATGCCTCCGGAAGCGTTTAGCACACTTGCAGGCAATGGAAAGAAACATAATTTATAACATTAAAGGGGAAAAAAAATGCTCCTTTTTCAAGCTTGAGGGGAGGAAATAGGATTATGAACACAGATGTGCTTCATTTCTTCCAGTGCAGTCCCGTGGGCACCAATGTGTAATCAGTGGTGGCAGTTACCTCGACACTGGTTCCTGCAAGTTGTGCGATTCCCTTTAGAGTCGAGGCTCCAAGGCTGCTGTACGAGTCCTTGTGCGTCTCTGAGACTAAAGTGCTTGGGTTTTTTACATGCTGGAATTATTTAATATATTGTCATCATATAAATTATATTTCTTCCTGTAAACTGACTACGTGGGGACAGTTCACGGAAGCTCAGTTATATACCACAGCTCACAAGTTATTATGGTGTTGGTACAGTCTCACCTCTTGATCTTCTCTAAAGAGAATCAGTAGGATCTTGCCACTGATCAATGATTTGCTGTTGTAGACTTCTATCAAATTCAAAAGCCACCTGCTGGGTGCACGTCTTTTAAAAAGATCTCAATTCAATTAACTGCTAAGAGTCTCAGTGCTTGATATGTGAGTGTATTTAATCGTCCTTATTTTGTTCATACGTATAGCCTCTGTGTTTGCTATTTTTATAGTTAATTAGGGATCACTTAGAGATATAGAATATATAAGTAAGTGTGCCATACAAAAATACAGCTATGTCGCTTGGCATTTTTCTGATTTTGTAAGTTCAAGTATTGAGACATACTGTCAGAATAAAATTACAGATGGCTGTTCAAAAATAATTATTAAATGCTTCATAATTCTGAGTTACTTACCAAAAATATATCTGTAGGCAGAATGGAGACTTGCAATGTAGAAATAACAAATTAGAAAGGTATAAACTACAGTGCCTCCTTTTTCTTTTCCTTTTTTTTTCAAGGATTTCAAATTTTAGACTAATACATTGCATGCTATGCTTACTTAAATTACATATTTCTTAGCATAAGCTAAGCATAAATGAAAGCAAAAATAAATGAATGTGAGGAGAGAGTGGGAAAAATTCTGGGTCCATAAAAGTTAAAAACAAAAAATATAAATGACTTTAATAGTACAATAATTTCATTCATTACTTATTTTTATAAGTATTAAAAATTAAGACACATGGCTTAAAACAATAGTGAATGCAAAGCTCTTTCTCATAAGCTTGCAAATGACATCAAAGCGTAATTAATTACAAACTACTGATGTATAACTTAGTGTTTCTGTTTGTTCATTATTGCCTTGCTACACTTGCTAGTTTCTATGGATGTTTGTAATTAAATCTTGCTGAAAAAAAAAAGAAAAAATGGAAAATTAGTATTTAAATTAAAAATATAGAAAAACTTCAAAAATATTGAAGTGGTGGAAGTGTGAAGTTTCATTTCACATGTTCCGATCATCAGAATTCTGAAACATCTCAACCAGCTTTATCACTTCATTTGTTGGCAAGAGGATGCCACTCTTTAAATGTTACAGCTACATTCTTAGCTGAGATATCTTTGGGAGACATTATCAATGAATACTGATTTTTTGTAAGATATTTAGAAGGCATGGAAAAGGGACACTGATCAGAAAAGGTAAAATTACTGGTGGAAAGAGAGATTTGCTATGTTTTTATGTATATATAGCTTAAAACAAGGTTTCTGTTACCTAGAGGCCTACAAAATACGTTTTCTATTTCTTCTACTGAGTTTTCTACAGAAGTAATCTAGTAGTTTTGTCAAAGCTGATGGTAAAGCTTAAAAGCATATTCCAGAAGCACCCAAGAACGGGAAAGTGGAATATGAGGGAACATACAGGAGGTTAAAATGAAGCAATCTGTCAGCTACTGAGATTTTCTCTATTTGAAGTGCAAGGAGAGAGCAACGTAATTGTTGTTCCTTGTGAAGCTGAAGAAATAGTTATTTTGAATTGGAAAAGAGGATTTTAGATTTTGGAGGCAGAAATGTAACAGTTATCTCTAACCTTGAATTCTTCCTTAGTCTGTATCCAGATTGGTTTCTTTACAGGAAGGTTAAAACAAACCCTGAAGAACATAACATGGAACAACATCTACATACACAACATTTTGCTTGTATTTCTACCAGTTAACAGAAAATTTGTCTTCTGATGCCAGATCTTAGAAAATCTTCCTGCAAATTTCCATCATAAATTACAGCTGCAATCTATCAGGTGTATTTTAATAAAATAAGCAATCTTATAACCCCTTGGCCCCAACAGGTTTGTTCTAAAAACAAATGAGCCTACCAGAAACCTCCTCCAAACCACAGCTAGGTCACGGACAGCAGTACTGGCTCATGGCCACCTCTTTAGCTGTTAGCATGCTCCCTCGTATGGTTTTGACTCGCACTGTCAGGGCAATGCCCAAGCGCGTCTGGAGGATACCACAGCCAGACTGGCTCTCAGGAAGCAGTTTTGGTTCGACGACTCAGTTCTGGCGCAGAGATGAGCGCAGGCATGTCGTCATGAGCCCTACTGTTCTGATAAGACTTCAGGGCCCAAAAGCATTTTTTATTCAGCAATAGCTACTGATGTATCCCTCAGACTAATTGCAAGTAATGTAAAATATCTTTTCTTTAATCAAGCAGTCTAAATTTATTATGTGAACATAGAAATCAGCCTTTAATGAAAGCATTTCAGATGCATCTCTTACCCTACCTGCTTACAATTTGACTTTGATAGTAAATTGCTATATAAGCATTAACTGTCATATAAAGGATATTGAAACATCCTGATTTGTTGAAAAGAGTAGCAAAACCTTGAAGTTTAGAAGTAAGTGTGAATATTAGTATTATCACTTACTTGAACAAAACATGTAAATGAATTAAATATAATTTGCTTTTTTTTAGATTACAAGCAGTATCTGCTAGACATGTAATAGGTGATTGAATCCATGAAGTTTTTTATCCTGTTACTAATCTACTAATAGATCTCAATGGAGTACATATGACAGGGAAAAGAAATTTAACTTTTTTTTTAAGGAAAATAAGGGTCAATAAATTGTTGAGGGAAAAGCTGACCTTCTAGTCTAGATGAAAATAGCCTGAAAAGCACAGAAGTGACAGTACAACTGTGAATATGATTTACTCAGTGTCACAATAAATTTGTTAGGAAGAGAATTCAGCATTTTTATACTTGCTCGTTGTTCTAATTTAATGGACAAATTTGTAATTTTTAAAAGATAAACTTCTTTGACACAGTTACACATAAGTTATGGAGTCTGTTCTACTTTTGCTAACAGTTTCATCAGAACTCCAAAGAAATTGGATCCATTGTATCTACTAACTCAGTATGATTTCTGGATGGCACAGGTTTCTACTGTGTGTGCATTGTAAGTAAGTGAAAGTAAGTTAAGCAAGTAAGTTAAAATTACTTGCTTAAAGTTAAAATAAAAGTTTGAGGCTGAAGCCAGGGAAGAAAAACAAGATAACTCTGTATTTTTGGTGTTCTCGATTTCATACTTCTTTCTTTTTTCTTAACTTATTAATGATCTGTTACAGCCATTGTAGTGACCATACAGACCCGAATAAAATTGTTTTGACTTTGCAAACTGTGACAGATTTGAAAGCTAATCAAAACCAATTTGAACATGCCAAGGTGACAGCCATTCTGCCTGCACAGAACTGTAGTATTGATCCAAACTTGAAGCCAGGAAAATACATAAACACACTTCAACAAACTACGAGATAGGCAATCAGCAGATCTGCAAATCCAATTCCAAGTTACTAGTTCCAGCATCAGCTAAGAAACTTACTGGCCAGAAGAACGTTGAGATGGAAATAGGTCAAGTAAAGTTTCAGCTTTCCAGTCCAAAGTTGATAGCTTCAGTCAGTGGAGACAACTAATCAGTTATCTAGATTATATGATTGTAGACTTGCTTTGAAACTTGCTTTGAACAATTACTCAGCTACCAGACTGTCTTATAATACGATGTGGCCAAGCAATGAGGTGCAAATGATTTGGAAGGGCTGTTGCTTGCAAAGAGCACAGGCATTATTTCCCACACCTAATGCACATACAATTTTATCATTGCTTATTTTGCATGCGGTTACGGACTACATTGAATGGTCACTATTAGAGTTAAATCAAAACCAAAGTGCAAAAACCTGTACATTGTGGTAGTTTATATAAGCTTCAAGGATCTGATAATGTAATCGTAGAAAATATAACTTTTTCCAGTAGTGTAACTATTTAAACGATTTTTGTATAGTAATTGATAATTCACTTGCATGTGTATATAATGAAATTTTTTTTGTTTTATATGCATATGTTCAGGAAATTAGGCATAAGTACAGTCAGACTTTCAAGGTATTTCTGCAGTAGGATAGCCAGGCCTAAAATATTAGGCACAGGTCATGCAAACAGGCTTCATCACAGCAGAAACAGAAGCATCTCATTTGAATCACAGTTTGGGGACTGGTATTTCAGAGCTACTTGGTTTTTTGACTACAGAAGTTTCTTAAAAGACTTACCTAAATATATAGTACCTATTATGGATTTGTATGAGAGAGATTGGTAGGAATTTATGAAAAAAAAAAAAGAAAGAAAGAAAGAAAGAAAGAAAGAAAGAAAGAAAAAAGAAAGGTCACACTAAATTCCTTTCTATTTGAAATAAGGCATAACAAATACATAAACCATGCTATGTCTGCAAAATATGCTGAGTAAGCCTCTCCCCAAGTGTGGGGAGGCTATTCAAATAAAGAACAAAATATCTGAACTCTTTGTAGACATTTTCACAATCAGCACAGTCATCTTAAACTATAATCCTCATGTGAGGTAATCTGCTTTGGTCTATCAAAAGCAATCTGTCACTTCATTCCAGCTAAGGCGTTGGCTTGTGCTTTTTAAAACATTCTTTTGACTGAGAATTAAAAAAAAAAAAAAAAAGATAAAAAAATTTAAAGTGTGAGTATTAAAAAAATCTTCCTTTCTGTGAATTTAACAGTATGCAGAAGTTGGTAAATAATATGAGGAAATTATTGTGAAGAAAACAAATATATTTTGCTAGTCATAGAAAGGTGCTCTAGGCTGTATATGACACTGATTAAATAGTTAATACAAATATGTTGTTAACTAACTGAGAAATCTTTTTCTAGCTTGTTCCCCTAACTTGCTTAAAAAAATGGTAGTTATAATTTATGAGTGGGTTAAACAACAGCTCAGATAGAAAAAGGCGAGTGGGCACTGGCAGCTGTCGCCAGGTAGGTATATATGTGTAAGAGTGGGGCACGTGGCAAAGGGGTTTTTGGATTAGGACCAGCTATACTTTAAATCACTTTGTTCACATTCTTTAGGTAACTGCATTAAGTATATTACTGATAGTTTTCTAAATTAAAAAGAATTGTTTGAAATGTTACATAATAAAATAGTCTAGGACACAGCAAAAGCGGAATACCACTACTGTATACCCATGCACTGAAAATAATGGTTTCCTTTGTAAAATATATTGTGAATAAATTGAACCTTACATAAGAGGGTTACATTATAAAACAGTATGTGGATTCAAATTATTCCCTTGCTGCCTTGAACCGGGATCACTAGCATTGCAATCTGTGCTCAGTATTAAGAGCTAGACAAAATACTCAGTTGCTCGAGGGAGGATCTGAAGAGATTAGAGAGACCAATATATCACAGACTATCCTCTTTGGTCTGCACGTTCACAGGGGCACAAGCAGCTCTCGTTCTGCTGCTACCTGGAGCCACTAGCTATCAAGACAAAAAAGAACTGCCAAGTTTTCAAGGAAAGCTGGAGTTTAAGGTATGCTGTTCTTTTTATTAGTCATAACTCTTCATGTTATGCACCTTTTCCATACGAAATTGTCAATAAAAGTACCATTAAAAAAAAATACTAAATCTGATGAGCTGAGCAGAGACTAATAGCAGCTAACATATCTTTTGTTCTCAATTTCCTTAATGAGATTTCTTAGTGATAGTATTTTTGATCTTGGCTTTATCCAAATTATGGTAAGAAAGATACTTTAGCAAATAGGTAAAAATTAGTTTATTATTTTTGGTTATTGGTTATTTGATCGGTTATTCCTTGAAAAATATCAGATGTCTGGACCAATACAGAATAATCAGATGCTAGAAACAGACAGCAATGCAAATATATATTGCTATGAAGATGAAAGGTAATACATTAAATGGTGCTGTAGTATTATACAATATAATATCTTATTACATTTCAGTGTTTTACAAAATAGGTTAATAGTAGATAATATTATAATTAAGCACCATTTATATAACTATTTTGTTTGCACTGGTTGAAAATATTATCAGCTGCATTACTTTCTTATCATTACAAAAATGCATATTAAATTTATAGGGTTATATAAATTTTTGTCCTTATAGTGAGTTACCTTTTTCTGACTGTGCTCCCTAAAAGAGGGATTAATGGTTCTGTGAGGGGTTTTAGAGCAGAATGTTTACAAGTGATATACAAACACTTACAACATAATTTTATACTATGGAGAGACAGATGTTTCTGTGAGGTGTTCATCACTAATGAATACATAGTATCAATTTACCTAAAAACATTTTTAACAGCATTTTAAGGGCTAGGAGGTGGTTCTCTTGTTTTTGTGTGATCCCCACAATAGGAGAGAAAAGGTTTCCGTGAATTGAAGAATTCAGGATCTCTATAGACATACCAAAGGGAAGTAAGAGTTTCAGGAACTTCTGCTAAGGAGTTAGGTAGGGAGGGACCTAGCAGGGAAGGGGACTGGAAAAAAAAAAATGGACAGGTCTTAGAGAAGCACTGGGTCAGGATCATGGAAAATTAGGGAGATACTGAAATGTCTAGGAGTTTGAACCTGAGACTGATGGAGGTGAATAAAGTTTGGTCTCTTAGGAGATTTGATGTAACGCTTTAGAGTTGTTTCTAGGAGAAGATGACTAACAAATATGGAATCTTTGTTGTGCCCTAGACTTCTTTAATTTTACTTCAGTTTCTGAATTTTTAGGTCTGGAAAACGTGGCTGTACTAGAATTTGCATTTGAAATCTTGATACATGAGTGAAATAGGGAGGGATTTACCTCTTTAATACAGAGGAAAATAATTCAAATTATGGGGATATTCTTCCATTATATTTTGCTGCAGGCAAACTCAGAAAGTATCCTACTAGCAGACCTAAAACATCTAGATCACATTTTACAAAGATGTATATTAATTATATATGTGTGTGTGGGTGTGTATCAGTTTTCCAGATCAAAAGAAAGAACATGAAGGAAGGAAGAGAATATGAATTTATTTAGTGTAGATCCAGGGATTCCATATTTTCTCTATAATCTTTGCATAAGTCCATTATTTTTATAATTAAAGTTTTTAGTCTTCTCTACAGTCATTTGATTAAGCTTGAGCTGTCAAAAATACTATGGTAATGGACAAACTTTAGAACTCAGTAAGTTCTTATTCTTGGTCTCCCACCAAAACCTGAGTGAAATGCTTTGGTGCTCTATGATTCTCTTACTTCTTTGACTTCTGAGTTCTAGTAAATAATTTTTACTTCTATTCCTGTAAATGTGGTATAGGTGTTAAGGGAATAACAGATAGAAGGAATGATGACTTGTAGATACTACAGGGGAAGAGTGAGGAGAGCAGAGATGAAAGAAAAGATGGGTGTGGGAGGGAATATTTGCATGTTTTAGCTGAAACTGTAGATTCCTCTTTCTTTACAACAGCTTTGTGTAAAATACTCCAACAACACTTTTTGAACTATGACTGTTATAAAACTTCACTGAATGCACTATGACCATAAGCATCTCTATGTTATATATGAGTGAGCTTAGCTGAAGTGGAAATTCTGTTTCTACTGGTGAGAACTGAACTAAAAGGCTAAAAACCATGGATGCAACAGAAAAAAAACAGTTGAGCATGAGTGAGTGAGTTTTATGTCAAATTAATTTAGTTTATACTAATAATTGAAAATTCTGGATGGTTTAGTTACATATTTATCTAGATACTCTTCTTTATATAACTATCAGGCTAGTTCGAAAAATGGGTGGGATATTTTTATTCGTAGTGGCTTTGCCTCTGTTCTACATCCTAACCTCTGCATTTTTTATCATTACTATTTTGGGAAAAATTACGGCTGAATAAGATCAAAGGTGTGCCTGTGACTTCAGTGCTAAATTACTGTGAAACATCAAGGTTTTTTAACAGTATCCCACTGAACTATTGGAATGTTCAAAAAACTGTGTAAAAATATGCTTCTTCCTAACTCTTAAAAATATTTCTTTCAGCTTGAATCAGTTCACATAGTCCTTTCCCTCCCTGCCCCAAGCTATTATAAGGACTCTTCTGCAAACCTTAAAATGTGCTGTTGATCTTTGCTGTAGCTGTTACCTATATTGGATGTACAAGCTAGAGACTTGGACTGGAACAGAATAGAATATTTATAAGAAAGATTTATAAGCCTTACCTTACAAGAAAACACCTAAATTGAGATTCAGGTTAAGGCATAGAGACATCTAAATTTTAAGTAAGCTACCCAGGCTTCACATTTTAACTAAGCTGAAGTAGGCTTCACATTTAGCTAACAGAACCTTACAGCAAACTGGTTAGCTCTCGAAAGTAGACACCAATGCCCGGGTCATCTGACCATACACTGGTATGTGATGCCATTTAATATGCCTTATGGTATCAGACATCCCTACGTTGCTGGCAAGCAGGACTGAAGATTTACAGCAGGCCTCTATTTCTCTGAATTGACAGCTGAATTCCAGGTAAAATATATCATATTTATGTAACTGAATCCCATCTGGTGTTCACCTGACTCACTCTTTAAGATTTATTGACTATCTCTCCCTTGACTAAAATAGGAACCTATACACTTAGCTTATGTAGTCGGTATATAGACACTGAAATGCAGGAGTCCTCATCTATCCAGGTCCCACCCTAGAGTCTCACTGATCACTATGCAAACACTGAGGGTTGATAATTGTTTACCTATAGACAGCAAAACAGAGAGAAGTGAACTTTGGAACCCAAGGGAGTTCTCCTTCCTGTCCCCTAGAGCTATAGCTGCTGCGGTTCCCTGTTTCAAGTGCAGCCAGAAGCTGGGCTGGGCACTTGTTCCTAGTACCCACAAACGTAGTCAATATGTACAGACTAGGTCAACAGATCGACACAGGCTGGAAGGTAGTGCCTTTACAGGTGCCACATACACACAAAGAGCACCCACACAAGCACGAACAAAGAGCTTGGTCCTGTTCTTTCTGCTGGCTGATCAAGTTCAAAGATTGCTAGCAGATCATACACACACAGCCACACATATACTCACACACAGGTCTGATAGCTGGTCCAAACCTATAGACTTTTCAATATCTGGCCTGCAGACCTCCGGTCTTTCTCGTAGCAGGTTCCCAGACCTAAAGTCCTTCCAATATCAAGACTTGGGACCTTAGGTCCTACTTATTGTGAGTCTGTCTTGAAGTTAGCTAGTTTCTCTCTCACACACACACTCATACAAAGTTATGCACTCAAAAATAGTCAGGAATACAGTGTAATAACAAGATAGCTCAGACTGTGGTGATGAGGCGTAGGGTTTGGACAGGTAAAAGTACTGAGCAGCAGCCTGCTTACATGTGGCTGACTCCTTTTCTTTCCCCCCTCTTCTGCATTTTCCCAAATTTTCCTCACCTCTCCACCTTGATTCACCTCTTTCCACTTCTGTGATCCTTTTCCTAAACATCCCATGATAAATTTTGCACTATGCCACAGTCTGCCTCAAATATTTAATGTTTGGGGTTTTTTTTCTATCAGACTCATGATTATGTTTCCCTTCTTATAAGTGCAAAGTCCTGGTTGAACAACCTGAAGAACTTCTTCCTTATGTTTGAGTAGTTCCTTCAATAGCTCATCAGTCAGTGACCAAGAGTTCTGGGCTTTGTTATTGTCTCTGTTACTTACTGTTCATTAGAGTTTATGTATTTGTGTGTTCAGCTTATCATTTTTCTTGTCTTGTCTTTTATGCTGATTAGGGTTAACTAGACATCCTTAAAAATCAGATATCCTTGTATTCCAAGTGTCTTTAGAAAAGCTAGGAATGGAGAAAGCTACCTGAAAAATGTGAAGTCTTCCTTAGGCTTTGAAGTAGGCACTAACCATTACAAAAGTGAAGTTCAACAAAGTCTTTATTAAGAAAGAAACCAAATCCTCATCAAATTAATTTTAATTTTGAAGTAGATCAGTTTATGGATTGAGATATATGATGCAGCACTGTGTATAACAGTGGAAGGCAGGAGTCTGTGTTCCAGAATGAGGGCATGTCTACATTCATTCACTAGGACGTGGTGAAAATATCTGTGAGTTTAACACAATTTTGACTATCTGATAGTCTAAGAACAAATAACTAGAGTTTTTATGCTAGCAGAGTCTTGGTATTTAAATTAGTACCTGTGCATATACTAGCTAATGCAGAATTAACTTGCTATTTTCTATCACAGAAAATCATCAGGTAGTTTTATGAACCTCACCACTGGAGTATCTGAGCATTTATTTTCACTGCTGTTAGGTGAAGAAGTGTCATTATCCACATAGCGTAGGGGGCAAGACTCCTACACAAAGGTATACACTCAATAACTTCTGAGGGCTGCCTACTCACTTTCCTGAGGTAAAGGAAAGTCTCTTCAACAGCAGAAGGTCCCGGCTTCCTAAGCACAGGATCATCTTTTAGGTCTAGCAACTTGGCAAGGAAAAAGTGATTACTCTGCTGCCTGATGACAGAAACCATTGCTAGATGCTTAATTATCTAAAGAAAGTATTGAAATATAATATTGAAAGTGGGATAGAGAAGCTTACTGAGTATACTAAATGTGGTTGTTGAGAATACTGAAATTTGTAGTAGTTTATTTCATTATAGTAAAAAACCCTTTGGCATATAGTCAAAAAGTAATAAATTATTTTATGAAGGCACTGTATATATACTATAAGAAGTTGTCTTCCCGAAATGAAGATCATACCACGTGCAAATGTATTGCCTCACAAATTATAGGAGTCTAAATAATGGAAGAGGCACATAATAATAACATACCGTCCTTCATACAATACTTAAGTTTTAAAGAACTGGATACTATGCTGTAGCAAGATATTGTGTGATAGAACTATGATAAATAATTAAATTAATAATAAATAAAGCAATAATAAGTAATTGGACAGAGTCTTCGTATCACAGACCCTACTTCTCATACAGTACTTCTACCTCACTGACATCTGATGAAAGAGCAGCACAGTGGGACACAAGGAATTTCAGGGTTCCTGGAGAATGTCAGATACAATTTCTTAACATAGATGCTGGATGGGTCAAACAGAGATGATGGCTACTCATGAACTAGGAAAAACTTGTTGGGAATACGATAATGGCAATCTTTGCTGGAATGACCATGGAATTATGGAGTTCAAGAGAAGTTTGGGAATGAGGAAGGCAAGGAGCAAAGCACAGATCTTGAATTTCAAAATAGGTGATTTCAATTTATTCAGGGAACTGGGAAGTATGATCCCATGGGAAGCAGTATCGGAGGGCAAAGGAGCTCATGAGAGTTAGCAGATCTTTAAAGTCAGTCTCTTCTAAACACAAAGATGGCCCATGGCAATGGCCACAAAAATGAGTAGACATACCAGGAGACCAGCTTCGCTAAACAGGAACCTGACTGAGTTCTGGTGTGAAAAGAAATTACACAGAGGTGGGAGCGTGGGGAAACTATAAGGGAGGAATTTAAAAGTCCCTGGGAACATAGGAATGTTAGGTAGTATCAAAGACAATGAGAAGTGTTTCTGTGGTTACATTAGTAACAAAAGTGTTAAGAAGGAAATTGTGGGCTGGCGGCTGAATGGAGTGTGTGGTTTAGTGACAGTAGACACAGATAAGGCTGCAGTGCTCAATGTCTTCTCTGCCTCAGTTTTCACAGACACGATCTCTTTTTGTCTAGAGACAAGGTTCAAGCATGAGAAGTTCCAGAAGTAGAGGAGGATCAAGGCATCTCTTGAGTAATCTCAGCTGATACTAGTCCATGAACTAGAAGGAAACCTAAATAGGCTGAAGGAATAGGCTGACATGACCTCTCAAAATTCAAGAAGCGTTAAATCCAATGTCCTTGAAATGGGTTAAGTCACTACAATGGCACAGGCTAGTGACTGACTGGACAGCAGCTTTGCAGAAAAGGATCTGGGTGTGCTGATGGACAGTAAACTAAACGTGATCCAGCAGTGCACCCTGACAGCAGTAAAGGTGAATAATATATTGGGCTGTACCAGAAATATTGTAGGCAAGACCTTAAATGAAGTTATCATTCCCTTTTACTCAGCATTTGTTCAACCACATTTGGAGTACTGCATTCAGGTTTGCACTCCCCAGTGCAAGAAAGATACTGATAGAGTATCGAACCAAGTCCAGGGAAGGCTCATACAGATCATTAGGGGACTGGAGCAAATCAGGAAAGCCTGAGAGAGATGATTCTGTTCAACCCTAAGAAGAGAAGGCTTGCAGGGGGATCTTATTGCTGCATTCAAGTTCCTAATGGGAGAGGATAGAGAAGATAGACCCTTACTCATCCCTGGGATGCATAGTGAAAGGATGAGAGGTAATTGATGTAAGTGCAACAAAAAAAAATTCTGATTAGTTATAAGGATGCCCAGAGAGACTGTGAACCGGTTGGATCAGAGTTCCTTCTACCATATTATTCTATGTTTGTATTTAGATTAAAATGAAAATTAAGATTCTTGGGATGTAGCTCTGTTTTTGTATGTGCCTTTATGAATAAGGAGCTGTTTCTGGTATCAAGAGCTTAAAGCCTCTAAGTACATTCCCCAAAAGAAATGCAAACTTTCATATTTCTGAATAGACATACTTTCCTGGATAAAGACTTGATTATTACTTGATTATTTTGCATGTAATGACGAGTATCCAAAACCCATTTTTAGTGGGATTTTGTAGGTCAAAAATACACTTTTTTTTTTTTTTTTTTTTTTAATTTTACCAGAGAGCCAGTTGGCTGCTAATGTCAAAAATTTTGTTCATGTGCATTTAGCATGCTCTACAATGCATCACTCACTACATGGAAAGCCGCAGACAGTATACATGGGGCATGTGTGTTCTGCATCCTTGCATATAATTCTGCATGTGAGCTCCTAGAGAAGGATACAGGTACTTAATTTGAATCTCTTCTCCTAGGATACATTAGTATCGACCAATATTTAGTTATATCTGATAATATACAGTAAGGTAGATTTGATCTCTAGAATCCTATTTTAAGAAATTTACAGAGGTCATGTAAATGAAGTGAAATCATAAGAATCATGCTTTGAGATTAAGGGCTTTTTTGCCCCATTCTTTAGTTTAAGATGTAAATAACTATTTGTGTATTTAAAACATTGATTGCAAATATTTTTTTTCTGTCTTTTTTTCCCCTTTTTTACTGTGAGTAATCTATACTGTGGGAGTTCATGTTAGCTTACCAGCATTTCTGTACTGTAGGCAGTTGGCAGACTTTCTTGTTTTGTTTAAGCAAGTAAATCTGGTTGTAAGAATGCTAGGATAATTTAGACAGTGTCTGTGCACTGGCTATTTACTGGGATAAAGCATATTTACATCAACTTGAGCTGATGATAATGAGACTAAAATATTGGCAGTAGCTGTTCAAAAATGATTTATGTAACAATAAATAGGATATAGTAACAATAATAGGGTTTTGGTAAAGGTGTTGTTTTAATTAGCTGTCAAATTTTCATGCAACTGCACTATATCCCAAGAAAACAGAAATTCAGGGGCTATGGAAAACCAGAAATAATTCTATCCAAGGTGTTTTATCTTACCTGGAAGCCTTTATGCTATATTCAGTCTTTAAAACTGCTTTCTTCCCTAAGCGGATATTTTTTTTTTCAGTATTTTTGGACAGGATAACTCATTGTTCCTTTGATTTCTCAAAATGCATGTACAAAGGGGTGGGGAGAAAATTCTGTGTTGAGAGAAGAGTGATGTGTATTTGAATAGAACATTAATAGACAATATATTGCACTGCAAGGTAGCTTGTTATCACCCTTTACTGATTGCTGTGGTGACTAAAGAGTAAGGTGGGACTGGAGATTTGCTGTTACCTTGAAGACCAGTTGATGTGCAGTATTTAGCCAAACTTGGGCTGGTTTGTAGGTGAGAGTAGCTCTGATAGAGAGTTAGTATTTGTTAGAGAAGAGGCGTTGCTCTACTGTGCTCTTGGTTTAGAGCATGCAACCATTTAATGCAAACTGTGTATGTTTCTGTTGCCATATACATATAGGTATCTCCTGTGACTTCCACCAGTGTGTGAGCTGCCTTTGGTGCACAAGTGGCCTACCTATCCTTTCATGTGCAGATACAAACCTGGCTTACGTGCTTATATACATAAACTCACATCATATTTGAAAATGTTACTTCTTAGGTGTTGCATAGCATTTTACCAGAGTCATATTCTCTTATTTCACCCTTTAAAACTTTCTCAGATTTTTGAATTGTATGAATTCCGCTCACTGTATTGATTTAACATGATTTTTCTGAGTTTTTCTTGTTTTGTTTTTTTTCCCTTACTGAATCTCTGGTGCAGTGTGGTTGCTTGCATTCCAAAATTGTGAACAGAGTAGGAGGGCAAGCACACTTGGGCAACTGACTCAACTATGTTATTCTTTATTTTCCTGTATATTTTTATATATTTTAGTGTATTTATCAAATGCATCATGTTATATGTCTAGAAAGAATTAACATCAAGAAACGTTGCTCATTCTGTGTAGCAGATGGTCCTAACTGCTGGCTGCTTCTTAGCCATATCTTTTACATTCAGAGTACCCTTCACAATCTCCTTGTGTTTGAAATGGGGCAGATATATAGGGAATACAGTAACATTTAGTTGGTGAGTAGAGGTACTGTAACAAGTATTTGTGCAAACTAGAATATGAATTTATTGAGACGTGAAACGTGTTAAATATATTTATCCAAATTCTAGCTATCCTTCCCTTGTGGTGAGCAGTGCAACCTCCAGTAGTCGTTCAGCTGATTAACGCATCTTCTCCCTTTTTCACTTTTATCTGGGCATAAAGCCAGGTATTTATTAAGCAATGAGAGTTTTCCTTCCCCTCCCCTTCTGCCAGTGCATGTGTAGGTGTTTCTGACCTGCTATTGTTTGCTTCTGATGATTGTAGCTTTACTTCTCCAAATTCCTTGTAACAAATAACTTCCCCCCATCCTTAAAAAGAAAAGAGTGCTTCTGTACTAAAAGTAGACTATTGATGAGAAGATTGGATGTTTCCAGTGTTGTTAATCAGTGAATTAACTTTGGATATTCATTTTAGTACTGAAGATGCACCCTCAGCTGAGATTTACCTGCTCTAGATTAGATTTAACACCACCAAGAGACGAACTCATCTGTGCTAGTGCTGCATCTGCCCATCCAAGTTGAACCTGCTACTTGTAAGATCTGTTCAGTCCAGTTTGTATGCCAGACTAGTTTAGGCCGAGATGATAAGTCACTGACTGATACAGTTCAGTCCTCACCCTGGATGCAGTTACATCAGTTTAAAGTATCATGTACCATTTTTTGACATATTTGACAAATAATACTACATACGAGCTTAGTGTTATAAAATATTCCAGTGTTTGTGGATTGTATTAGTTTGTTTTGGATTCAAACTTATTTTTTAAAAAATGTACAAAAAATAAATTGTACACAAATTGTACAAAAATGAATGTACAATAATTACAAAAAAAATGTAAACTGGCCCTCAAAAGAGTAGTTGGATTTGTCTCTGAGATTATCCTTTTTATACTATCTAGTATCTAAGAGAAGGCAACTTACTTCTATATTTCTGCCTCTAAATTTACATGCAGAGTTCTAATGTTTATGTACTTTTTAAAAGTTTGTATTTTTCAAGGAGTTTTGACCATATTTGTCTAATGATTTGTTAATGATTAAGAAAATACTCTCTTTTTTTTCTTTTTCATTGTATATATTTTGACACCACTGAGCTGCTTCTTATAAGCTAGACATTATAACTTCTGAGAAAAAAGTCTGATCAACTTGATAACTCGTCCCTACTTGCTACAGCAGAGTGTTATGTTTCAAGGGCTCGTGAGTTTTGTCAGTAGCAGCAAAATTAGAGAGTTGATGTCGGTTTTGGACAGAAAAGAAGAAGAGGAAAAGAAAGATGTAGAAATGACGGGATGCAGGGAAAACAGGCATGCAGTGGTACTTCTGGGACAGATAACTATTGATTTCATGCTATTTGATAAGAAAAGATAAATGTCACGGAACTGTAAAGAGAGACAGTTTCCACAAAAAATCCCTAGGATATTTGAAATCATAATCATTTTAAGATGACATCCTTGGCTCCACAGAAGCCAATAGCAAGCTTCCCGTTGAAGACACTTAGGTCAGTATTTTATCCTGCCTGTCCTTATGGGCTCAGCTTACTTCCATATGCACTTTCCTCCTGTCATCTTTCTCAGGACATGTTAATGGTAAAATACGAACAGTGTATGTAGTTTTGTTCAATAAGAACTAAAAAGCTGATATTTCCCCAATTTTAATTATTACATGAATTTAATGTTTTGATCACACTTGTTTTTCTTCTGTATCTGTATCTTACATATACCATCTGTATTTAAGTAGAACATGACTATGTCAAAGGCACTAGTTATCTAGTTATCTATTCTGGCTTTGAATAAGCCAGA
Organism: Rhea americana; assembly: GCF_003343005.1. Classification (NCBI taxonomy): domain Eukaryota; kingdom Metazoa; phylum Chordata; class Aves; order Rheiformes; family Rheidae; genus Rhea; species Rhea americana. The sequence goes on along the minus strand of NW_028185038.1, from coordinate 10,580,293 downwards.
AAAATAGCGCTAATCTTTCAGAGTAGAATTTCATTTGCGTATTAAATTTCCAAATTACCTAGGTAAAGGACAGGAATATCACTCTCTATAGAGCATATTTAAGTATATGTGTATATTTAGGTGTATGAGAATGTTTACATTAGTATGTATCTTAAGATAAAGCCCTTTCATTTATGAAATCAGTCCTTCTTTCCCTTTTTTTATTGTGCATTCTCCTCCTTCAATGCAGGAGCACATTGCACATTCGTTCATACCCACGTACATTGCGTTTGAGTGTTGGTTAAATGAATAGGGGCATATGTGCATCTTTAGTGTAGTGGTTATCACATCTGCTTTACATGCTGAAGGTCCTAGGTTCAAGCTCCAGGGGAACCAGCACCAGGAAATCTTTGGGAGACTGGGCTAGATGATCTCTAGAGGTCCCTTCCAACCTTACTGATTCTGTGACATACATACATATATATATATATATACACACCTCACATGCCAAGTAAATCTACTTCATCCAGGTTGCAGCTGTGCTGTGAGTCACCTCTTCCACAGATGTCTATGGTGTTTTAACCTAAGACTTTTTACAAGCGGGTGTCTATTTATGCTCACGTCATATTACTCCATTTACTCTTTTTTTTTTTCCCCTACACTTCATCATTGTTTCCACTGAGCTGTTATTTGGAAGTGTAACAGTAAAGTCACTTGAGAGAAAAGTAAGAAGTACCCTACTACTACTAGTTTCATCATACTGGGAAAAAAAAAGAAAAAAAAGAAAAAAGAAAAAAGAAAAAAGAAAAAAGAAAAAAGAAAAAAGAAAAAAGAAAAAAGAAAAAAGAAAAAAGAAAAAAAGGACTGTGATTATTATGGCACAAAAGTAATATATATTCTGGTATGCAACATCTTTACTTACATTATTTTGTTGGCTGATCTGCATCCGGGTGCTAATGGAAAAAAGATTGTCATGATTCTACAAAAGTAGACACCAAGAACTTCAACAGCTATCACATCTCAGCAGCCAGAACAACTGATATTTGTAAAGATATTGCTGTTTCAGATGGCCAGCACATTGGGATGTTCAAAATAATGCCAAAATTTTGTATCCTCCTCTAGGGAGGATACTATGGGGAAAATATGGACTAACTGATCAATGGGACAGGAAACCTAGGGACAAAGGACACAGAAAGGCTGAGGTACTCAATGCCTTTTTTTGCCAAGGCTTTTGCTGGTAAGTAAAAGGCCTCCCAGAACCCTTAGCCTAGGAGCAGAGTATGTGGGAGTGCAGCATTATCTGTAGTAAATAAGATAGATTTAGGGAGCACTTAAGTCAATTAGGCATACAGAAACCCACAGAACTAGATGGGATGCTAAGGGAGCTGGCTGATGTCATTTCAAAGCCACTATCATCTTCAAAAGGTCATTGGGAAAGCTCTCTCTAATGACTGGAAAAAAAAGCACCACTCAAGGAAGAGGGGGGGGGGGAGAGAAGAAAGAGAGAGAATTGTGAGAACTACAAGCCAGTTAACTTCACCTTGCTTTCTGGAAAGGTTACAAGAGAAAATCCACCTCAAAATTTTGTCCAAGTAGATGAAAGACAAGAAGACGATTGGGATTAGGAGTAGTCAGCATGCAGTTACCACAGGCAAATCATGCTCCATCAACAGGATTGCTTTCTCTGACACGATGACTGGCTGTATGAACAAGGAGAGAGAGGTGGATGTTGTTTTGTCTTGAGCTTAGCAAGGCTTTCAGCATGATATTCCATGGGATCCTCATAGTCAAACCGGTGACACCAGTGGATGGAAAATAGGCTGAACTATTAGGCCCAAATGGGCTGTGATTAGCAATTCCAAGTCCAACTGGGAACAGTCATCTTTAGAACCCATAGTATTTAATGTGCCTGTTAATGATCAGGACAAGGGTGTGAAATGCACCCTTGGCAAGTCTGTGGTTGGTATAAAATTGGGGAAGAGTGGTCAGTATGCTGGAAGACAGGACTGCCTTTCACAAGGACTCTGACTGTCAGGAGGAATGAGCTGACAGGTACCTCATGAAGCTGAACAAAGGCAAGTACAAAGTCCTGTATCTATGATGGAATAATTCAATGCAACAAGACGGGGCAGTGGCCAACTATCTGCAAAGCATCTTTGCGGATAAGGCTCTGGAGGACAAGTAGGAGTCCTCCAGCATGTTACAGGAGTGCACATTTGTGATGAAGGAACACACATTGGGTTGTATTGGGCTGCAGATTGGACTGTATTAACATGAACACAGACACCTAGTCAAGGGAAGTGATTCTTTATTAGCAGTTGTAAGACTACATCTGGAGTACTGTGCCCAGTCTGGGGCTCCCTAATACTAGAAAGACTGACATACTGGAGCCAGTTACCACTAGGGAGGCCAAAGACTGGAACAGGGGCCCAGAGAGGCTGTGAAATCTCCATTCTTGGAGACATTCAGAACTCAGCTGGACCTGACCTAGTTGGTCCCGTTTTGAGTTCGGGCTTCCACGGCGGGCATCAGGAAGTGTTTTCCAGCCTCCATTATACCCTTTGGCTGTAGTACGGTTCATCAGACTTTGGCCGCTTAACGGCACGTATTTATTCGTCGAGGAATGCGGATGGGGGGCAGGAGGGAGGACAGGAGGCAGCACGCCGGCGGGTGTGGGCGCAGGTGCTGAATCCCCAGCGAGGGCTTGCCGGGAGCTCCCGACTTGCCGGCCGCTTCCACAAGCCGGCCCCGATGCTTAAATTTTGCCGGCAGCGGGTTTGCAGGGGCGGCCCCGGGAGCCGGCGGGGGCGCTCGGCGTTGCCTTTAAAGCCGAGGCGAGGGGCGGGGAGCGGGGCGGCGGCGTGCGCGGGGCG